>NC_037670.1:149127471-149212610 GCF_003255815.1 Theropithecus gelada | reverse complement strand
TTTTTTGAATTTCCAGCTTTTCTGCCCTGCTTTTTCCCCATCTTTGTGGTTTTATCTGCCTCTGGTCTTTGATGATGGTGATGTACTGATGGGGTTTTGGTGTAGGTGTCCTTCCTGTTTGATAGTTTTCCTTCTAACAGTCAGGACCCTCAGCTGTAGGTCTGTTGGAGATTGCTTGAGGTCCACTCCAGACCCTGTTTGCCTGGGTATCAGCAGCAGAGGCTGCAGAAGATAGAATATTTCTGAACAGCAAGTGTACCTGTCTGATTCTTGCTTTGGAAGCTTCCTCTCAGGGGTGTACTCCACCCTGTGAGGTGTGGGGTGTCAGACTGCCCCTAGTGGGGGATGTCTCCCAGTTAGGCTACTCAGGGGTCAGGGACCCGCTTGAGCAGGGAGTCTGTCCCTTCTCAGATCTCAACCTCCGTGTTGGGAGATCCACTGCTCTCTTCAAAGCTGTCAGACAGAGTCGTTTGCGTCTGCAGAGGTGTCTGCTGCTTTGTTATTGTTTTCTGTGCCCTGCCCCCAGAGGTGGAGTCTACAGAGACAGGCAGGTTTCCTTGAGCTGCTGTGAGCTCCACCCAGTTCGAGCTTCCCAGCAGCTTTGTTTACCTACTTAAGCCTCAGCAATGGCGGGCGCCCCTCCCCCAGCCTCGCTGCTGCCTTGCCGGTAGATCACAGACTGCTGTGCTAGCAATGAGGGAGGCTCCGTGGGTGTGGGACCCTCCCGGCCAGGTGTGGGATATGATCTCCTGGTGTGCCTGTTTGCTTAAAGCGCAGTATTGGGGTGGGAGTTACCCGATTCTCCAGGTGTTGTGTGTCTCAGTTCCCCTGGCTAGGAAAAGGGATTCCCTTCCCCCTTGCGCTTCTCAGGTGAGGCAATGCCTCGCCCTGCTTCAGCTCTCGCTGGTCGGGCTGCAGCAGCTGACCAGTACCGATCGTCCGGCACTCCCCAGTGAGATGAACCCAGTACCTCAGTTGAAAATGCCGAAATCACCGGTCTTCTGTGTCGCTGGCGCTGGGAGTTGAAGACTGGAGCTGCTCCTATTCCTACCCCCATCTTTCACAACGTTACTAAAGGCCTATTTATAGTGGTTCCTTTCCCCTAATACATCATGTCTAGCTTTCAATACAAAGTTACAAGGCAAAAGTTGCAATGTGAAAAGAGAGCAAGCATCAGAACTAGACATGGCAGGGATCTTGGAATTATCAGACCAGGAATTTAAAAAAAACCATGATGCTAAGGGCTGTAATTGACAGCATGCAAGAACAGATGGGGAATTTACATGAAGAGATGGAAATTCTAGGAACTAAGAAGAAATGTTAGAGATCAAAAACACTGTAACAGAAAGGAAGAATGACTTTGATGGGCTTACTAGTAGACTGGGCATAGCTGAAGATAGAATCTCTGAGCTTGAGGATATCTCAATGGAAATTTCCACTGAGAAAAGTAAAGAGAACAAAGACAAACAAAACAAAACAAAACCCAGAACAGAATATCCAAGAACTGTGGGACAATTACAAAAAATGTAACATACAAGTAACGGGAATACTAGAATACTACAAGGAAAAGAAAAACAGAAAAAATATTTGAAACAATAATGTCTGAGAATTTCTTCAAATTAAAGTCAGACACCAAACTACAGATCCAGGTAGCTCAGAGAACAAGTAGAATAAATGTTAAAAACAAACAAACAAAAACTGCACCTACACATGTCCTTTCCAAACTACAAAAAAAAAAAAAAAAAAAAAAAAACAAAAAAAAAAAAATCCTATAAGAAGCCAGAAGGGTGAAAAGAACCTTTCCCTATAAAGGAACAAAGATAAGATTTATATCTGACATCTCGGAAGTCATGCAAGCGAGAAGAGAGTGAAGTGAAATATTTGAAGCATTGAGAGAAAAGAAAAACAGGCTTGGATTCTGTATCCTGTGAAATTCTTTTTCAAAAGTGAAGGATAAATGCTTTCTCAAACAAATAAAAATTGAGGGTATCTGTTGCCAGTAGACCTGCCCTGCAAGAAATATGAAAAGTTATTTAGAGAGAAGAAAAATAATGTAAGTCAGAAACTTGGCTCTATAGAGAGAAAAGATGAGCATCATGGGGGTTGGAAATGTATAAAAAATCTATGTACCTTCCTCTCAAATTTGCTGTGAACATAAAATTGTTAAAAAAAAATCTAAGTCTTTAAAAAATATTAGAGAACTGGTCTGGCTTAACCTAAGTTATTGCAGAATCATTCTGGCTGCCATGTTGAGATTTAGACTACAGGTGGCATGGATGAATGCAGAGACCAGCTAGAGGTTACTACTGTGATCCAGAAGAGATGAATTAGGTGAATTAGGATGGCAAAGCAGAGGTGAGGAGACATGGATTCTGGATTCTGGGCATATTTGTTGATGCTCAGAGAGGATTTGTTGATGGATTGTGTATTCGTTCATTTTGCATTGCTGTAAGGAAACACCTGAGGCTGGGTAATATATATACATAAATTATTATTATTATTTTTTTTTGAGATAGAGTTTTGCTCTTGTCACCCAGGCTGGAGTGCAATGAATGGCATGATCTTGGCTCACTGCAACCTCTGCCTCCTGAGTTCAAGTGATTCTCCTGCCTCAGCCTTGTGAATAGCTGGGATTACAGGCACGTGACGCCACACCCGGCTCATGGTTTGTATTTTTAGTAGAGATGGGGTTTCACCACATTGGCCAGACTGGAACTCCTAACCTCAGGTGATCCACAAGGCTGGGTAATTTATAAAGAAAAGAGGTTTATTTGGCTTGAGGTTCTGCAGACTGTACAAGAAACATGGCACCAGCATCTGCGCAACTTTTGGTGAGGCCTCAGGAATCTTTTACGTATGACAGAAGGAAAGTAGAGCCAGTGTGTCTTATGGTAAGAGAGCAGAGACAGATGCCAGGCTCTTTTAAACTACTGGCTCTCATGTGAACTAATAGAGTAAGAAGTCACTCATTACCTCAGCGAGGGAACCAAGACATTCATGAAGGATCCACTTTCATGATCCAAACATCTTCCACTAAGCCCCATCTTCAACAGTGGGGATCACATTTCAACATGAGATTTGGAGGGGACAAATATCCAAATGATATCAGATTGTATTGAGGGTATGAGAGAAAGAGAGGTTCAAGTTGAGCCCAAAGTTTTAGTTTGAAAGACTGGAAGAAAGGAGTTGTTTTCACTAGATATGGGAAGATAACAGAGAAAATAGGTTTTTGGCACAAGACCAGGTGCTCACTTTTTGGATTTGAGATGTCTATTGCACATAGAGATGCTAACAAGCATCTGGAAATATAAACTCATGTTTATATAGTTTAGCACACTGTATCATATAACAGTTTCTAATAGAGATGCTGAATTAAACATTTTATTTTATGGTCTATTTCTTGCACTCACATTTCCTTCACATATATATTGATTACAACTCCGAATATTAGGTTATAGTATTACTTGATGCGCTTTATTAAACAGATATTTTGCCATAATGTGTTATGGTCACTTTGCTCTTTTTTTTTTTTTTTTTTTTTTTTGACGGAGTCTTGCTCTGTCACCAGGCTGGAGTGCAGTGGTGCAATCTCGGCTCACCACAACCTTTGACTTCAAGGGATTCTCCTGCCTCAGCCTCCTGAGTAGCTGGGACTACAGGTCTGCACCACTACACCCAGCTAATTTCAGTATTTTTTTTTTTTTGAGATGGAGTCTTGCTCTGTCGCCCAGGCTGGAGTGCAGTGGCATGATCTCGACTCACTGCAAGCTCTGCCTCCAGGGTTCACGCCATTCTCCCGCCTTAGCCTCTCGAGTAGCTGGGACTACAGGCGCCCACCACCACGCCTGGCTAATTTTTGTTTTTTTGTATTTTTAATAGAGACAGGGTTTCATCATGTTGGCCAGAATGGTCTTGATTTCCTGACCTCGTGATTCGCCTGCTTCGGCCTCCCAAAGTGCTGGGATTACAGGCGTGAGACACTGCGCCCGGCCCACTTTGCCTTCTGTCCCGTTTTCTTTAATGGGATTAGAAAGTCTTGAGCATAATATTAATGATAATAGTAATCTCCATGTCTAAGTGACAGATATGGAGGTAATCATATTCTAATCTTTTACCTCTAAATCTTGCAGAACTTTTCCATACAGGGGTATTTCTTTCACATTCAGTGAGTGCTTAACACCCAAGAAATTCCCTGATTCTTGTGAAAAATCTTGGGACCATGATTTATCTGCTTGAAGGACTATCACTTCTCTGAGCCATTGGATGAAATTTTGATTAAGTCTATGCTGGAGTAAGCACCCAGGTTGTTCTGTTAGGGACTTGACTTGACTTAGAGAAACATTGCCCTATATGTTATAAAAAAAAAAAAGAAAAAAAAAAAAAAAACGCAGTCTATCCTTTATTCATTCTAGCCTTTCATAATTCCTTAGAATTTCTAACACCATGTGACTATTTGGTAATTATATGGATATCCTCTCATGTTTGATGGTACTGGGGACCCATTAATATTTAATTTAAATGAATTAACACATACAAGAAATCGTGTCTTTCATAGAATAAGCACTAATGAGTAGCAGTCATTACTACATTTTATCATTAATAATTTTATTATTGTGTATCACAATCCCTAAGGGCGCTGTGAACTTAAACACACACACACACACACACACACACACACACACACCCCTTTCCTTCCCACTTTCAGAGTTACTTAGCACTACAAAGTCTGTTTATATCAATCACAATGTTCCACTTTTGTTTTTTAATTTTACTTTAACTTCTAGGGTACATGTGCACAATGTGCAAGTTTGTTACATATGTATACATGTGCCATGTTGGTGTGCTGCACCCATTAATGCGTCATTTACATTAGGTATATCTCATAATGCTATCTCTCCCCCCTCCCCCCACTCCACGACAGGCCCTGGTGTGTGACGTTACCCTTCCTGTGTCCAAGTGTTCTCATTGTTCAATTCCCACTTATGAATGAGAACATGTGGTGTTTGGTTTTTTGTCCTTGCGATAGTTTGCTGAGAATGATGGTTTCCAGCTTCATCCATGTCCCTGCAAAGGACATGAACTCATCCTTTTTTATGGCTGCATAGTATTTCGTGGTATATATATGTCACATTTGCTTGATTCAGTCTATCATTGATGGACATTTGAGTTGATTCCAAGTCTTTGCTATTGTGAATCGTGCCGTAATAAACATACGTGTGCATGTGTCTTTATAGCAACATGACTTATAATCCTTTGGGTATACCCAGTAATGGGATGGCTGGGTCAAATGGTATTTCTAGTTCTAGATTCTTGAGGAATCGCCACACTGTCTTCCACAATGGTTGAACTAGTTTACAGGCCCACCAACAGTGTAAAAGTGTTCCTATTTCTCCACATCCTCTCCAGCACCTGTTGTTTCCTGACTTTTTAATGATCGCCATTCTAACTGGTGTGAGATGGTATCTCACTGTGGTTTTGATTTGCATTTCTCTGATGGCCAGTGATGATGAGCATTTTTTCATGTGTCTGTTGGCTGCATAAATGTCTTGTTTTGAGAAGTGCCTGATTGGTGTACCTGAAACTGACAGGGAGAATGGAACAAGTTGAAAAACATTCTTCAGGATATTATCCAGAGAACTTCCTCAACCTAGCGAGGAAGGCCAACATTCAAATTCAGGAAATACAGAGAACACCACAAAGATACTCCTCGAGAAGAGCAACTCCAAGACACATAATTGTCAGATTCACCAAAGTTGAAAATGTTAAGGAAAACATGTTAAGGGCAGCCAGAGAGAAAGGTCGGGCTACCCACAAAGGGAAGTCCATCAGACTAACAGCGGATCTCTCGGCAGAAACTCTACAAGCCAGAAAAAAGTGGGGATCAATATTCAACATTCTTAATATTCTACTTTTTAAAGAATCACTGAATTAGGAGATAACTTGACCCTACTGAAAATGCCCTTACCATCAGATATTCAAAACAAAAACCTATACTCTTGCAGACTAGTCCATATTCCTGACGCTAACATCAGTGTATAAACAGTTGTTTAGCCTGATGACTTTGACATTCTCAATGCCCTGTGTTTACATGAGAGGCCCTTTCTTCCCTTCCCACCCCCTGCCCTCTCATATTATGTGTTCATTAGCAGAGGGTACAGCAACTTCCTCCCCAATACATTTATATTTGGTACTGACTTGAACTGAAAAATGTTTGGCAGGAAGCTGAATTCCTCTAAGAAACATTTAGGATCTTTCTATTCAAGAAATTTTCTCTAACCCTTCTCCATTATTTTGAAATAGATGGGCTTTTTT
This sequence comes from Theropithecus gelada, assembly GCF_003255815.1. Classification (NCBI taxonomy): domain Eukaryota; kingdom Metazoa; phylum Chordata; class Mammalia; order Primates; family Cercopithecidae; genus Theropithecus; species Theropithecus gelada. Next base: position 149,206,298 of record NC_037670.1, on the reverse strand, counting down.
CAGTCTTCAAGGATTCTCTAAGATAACAGAATATGGTCTCTTCCTGATAATTTCCATACATCTTGCATTTTAATGTACTCTTCAATTATTTTCTGTTGGCTTAACTTTTTATATTCTCCATCTAGACAGCGAATTTCTACTATATCTAATTACAGATAACCTTTCTCATAAGAAAAAAGGAGAGAAAAACAATGAAAAGTTTCTACAATTTCACAGTCATGTTTTATGAGTGCTGCCTCCCTCTCTCTAGGGAGTAGAAAAAAACATATTTTCTTTGTCCTGTGGAAGTAACTGAAGAGTATTTACTGAAACCCAGTTTTGCTTTGCTACTTACGTTGTCAGTTTTAAAATTCAAAATCATTCAACCTATGGCCTATATAATACACTGGAATTATATTACTTTAAAGCACAAAGTGATTTTAAGGTCTTGTAGTATTACCCAGCTTTTTCTTTTATGTATGTAGAATCGATCCTTTGAGAAGTTAGCACAAAGTCACAAACTTTGATTTTAGTTGAATATTGATTTAGCATAAAAATGATAAGAATAGAATATCTCCTTCTGAAACTTATAAATAACTCTTTCCTACTTAACCAGTACATTCACAGCAATCTGTAAAATACTATCTTGACTCAGGTAACACATAGTAGGTATGTTTAGACTGTAAAATTAGCAGTGTGAACAGCCTTCAGATCATAAAATTAGCAGTTCAGCATTAACCAAATGATGTATATATCCATGACCATATACATGGTATATGTTCTAGAAGAACTGGGTGCTTCAGTTGAATCTTTAGACTTCTCTATCCCAGAGTTATTAAGTCTCAGTATCCTTTAGGACTTGGCCCATTTATTTCCTTCTCTTAATCACTGAATGAATGCATTTATCAGCTATATATCAGACATAGTGTAAGTCCCAAAGTCAAAACAGTATATGTATTAGATACAAATCAGTCCCTCTTGGAGTTTACATTATGGCAACATCCTTAAATAGTAAAAACTCAGTGAAATATTTAGCGGAAATGTGATTAGTGCTCAGAAAGAAAAGTGCTTCAAGAAAATGTAGTAGGAGAACCTGACCTGTTGGTAGTGTCATACAAAGTTCCTCTGAGAAAGTGCTGGGAAAGGGCTGGAGATGGGGAGTGGGAGAAGCCCAGGTGAAGAGAGGTATTTGTAGTAAGGCTCTGTGTGGAGATGGAACAAAGTAAGTTCAGGAACCAAGAGAGCCCAAGGCATCCTGACATATAAAAAGCAGAGGGTTGCATAGAGTAGTAGCATGAGACCAGAGTTGATAGGGAGCAAATCGCTGCTCAACTACAATAGGTTTCTGTTATGTGTAATTTGAATAAACATTTTGTTTTATTTATTTTATGTTTTATTTTTTACTTTTTTGAGACTGGGTCTCACTCTGTTGCCCAAGCTGGAATGCGGTGATGTGATCACAGCTCACTGCAACCTCTGCCTCTTGGCCTCAAGGGATCCTCTCACCTCAGCCTCCTAAGTAGCTGAGACCACAGGCAGTTGTCACTATGCCTGGTTTTTTGTTGTTGTTGTTGTTGTTGTTGTTGTTTTGTGGAGATGGGGTTTTCTATGTTGCCCAGGCAGGTACTGAACTCCATCACTCAAGCAATCCATCTGCCTCAGCCTCCCAAATTGCTGGGGATTACAGGCATCAGCCACCTCACCCAGCCAATTTTTAAATTAAAAACAATTTTTTTTTTTTTTTTTTTTTTGAGGCAGAGTCCCTCTCTGTAGCCCAGGCTGGGGAGCAGTGGTGCAATCATGGCTCTCTGAAGCCTCAACCTCTCGGGCTCAGTGGATCCTCCCACCCCAGCTTCCCCAGTAGCTGGGATTACAGGTGCATGCCACCACACCCCCAGCTAATTGAATACTTTATTAATGAGCTTCTGTGGTTCATCAGAGACCACTCATCATTGTTATTAGGAAACAAACTTTTTACATGTTTGAATGTCACAGCCTCACTATACGCAGTCCTTGATTTTTCACTATATTTCACTAAACTGTGTTTGCCACAGTTTTACTTCAAATAATTGAAGTCTGAATTATGATAAGGATTCACTAAATGAAGAGATTGTATTGTCGTAAGTAGAAGAAAAATTTTATTTACTATCGTAGTTATGAGATCTTTGATTCCTAAATCTCTGGTGCCAAATCAATGTTTTATTGCATTCTATAGATTTTTAGAGGATTAGAAGTCTTTATGGCTCAAATACTCATAATTTTGATTGATTTTTTTCAAAGTGCAATTTAATTCATCTCAAAGTGATCATTCTCTTGGACTAGTAATACTTTAATCAATCACATGGCTGTTCAATGACATTTTCATTTCCTGTTAGCCCAATTGTTGTCAATTCTATAAATTGAATTTGATATTTTCCTTGAATTTTCAAGATATATAAGTAATTCATATATAATACAGTCTGTAAAACCTGTAAGAACCTTGGAGTCAAATACTTTCCTGTACAGATAGGTATATAATTAGTTTATTTTACTCTTTTATATATACAAAATTTAAGTATAACCTTAGGCATTGAAATATTTCCTATTTACCACAATTTATTTTTCTGAGTTTTAGGGAAAAAGGACTCTTGGAATTGTATTCCTCTTATTTGCATTTGCCTTGATAATGTGCCTAGAAATTTAGGTCAAATAGGAATTTTTTCCCTAACCAAAGTATTCTGAACTTGATAAAATTTGAAAATCTCAGACACAATTTGAAAGTTTAAGTGAACAGTTTGTCCAGGGAAAAAGACATATATACATACCTATGCATACACACACATATGCTCACATGCAGACACACGTGCATGTGAGAGACAGAAAGAGGGAGAGAGAGAGGGAGAAAACATCTGAGGCATCCAGAATGAGTGAAGAGATGGTGATGATTGTTTGGGAAACTTGCAAAGGAGTTTTAAAAAATGACATAATCATGTTTTTCTTATACCCTCTTCTTATATTGTGGAATAACTTATTGTTCCTAATTCTGTTTATCAAGAAGAGTGGGCTCTGATTACCAGTGCTTACAAGGCAATGGGAGAGTGATCTCAATCATAAAGGATTTTGGCAATGGAGAAACTATGTTGGAATGTATAATTATGTGCTTTAGTCATTCTAAAACCTCATCCATGTTTTTGTTTTAAAACTGTCTACAGTTTGCTTTGATCATGTTGACATTTTACATTTGAAGTCTAAAGATTTTAGAACAGTTTGTGAAGAAGACAAGTGTGTTCTTTTGTGAATTATTAGCATGTGGACAGGATGAATATCATGAATCACACTGAAGTCACTGATATCACATGGGGTCATGCTTTCCTTCACTTTGAAAATGTGTGCTGGTACCATATAGTTAGGCTAACATGGACAGAGTTCAGATCTATTAGGTTTTAATCTTGTTTTCACGACTACTGGAAAGAAGACTATTTTGTTTTTGTTTTTGTTTCTCTGTGGTTGACTTAGCCTCAGTGAGTTGTTGTGGGGGCAGCATTCTATCCTGGTTTATTCTGATTTGAATTCCAAATTGACCGAACAAACCCCACATTAACAGGTTGGCATTGTTCTGTGGCCATAATACAATGATTGTTACAGAAGTGTGGCTTCAAAGTCCACCCAGGGTGTCAGATCGTAAATGGACCTTTTGTTGGCTTTGGGGGTTGAATCATTTTTCTTTGTCTTGCTGATTTTGAGATTGTTGGATAGAAATTTAACTTTTTCTTCTTTTTGTTTTGGCAAGAGATTAAAAAATCTCAATAATGTTTCTTAAAAGGCTTCATTGACTTTCATAAAACGTTGTTTCTGAATCAACTTTTATCTTCTGAAAACCTTTAGGCAGGACAAACTGGGCATTTACATGGCATTTTGCAACAATTAGAAAGTTCACTGGTTGGGGCTGCTCCTTGGTCACTGAGTTTAAAAAGATTGGATGTTGTCATGCCAATTGATTGTGTGATTGTTTAAACCTCACTCATCAAGGATTTTAGCTGAAGAGGCTTTGTCTAGGGCAGCCCTGAGAGACCCAGCTGCATCTGTCCCTGGAGTGAATGCCTTTGTGTAAATGGTCAGCCTAGCTCTGATATTTGATCATCCGCTATTTGTATCCCAACCTATTTCTACATCAGTAGAGTGGGCATATAACGCTGGGCTTTGTAATCTGTTTGAGAAAATGCATGAATGTGTAGAGGTTCCTCCTATCCTGTCACCTTTGGATGATTAAGTCTAGTGGAAAGAAATTTTGTGTGATTAATTAAAAACACAGAATGACTGATTCGTACCAAATGGAGTTAGGGACATGACGTTGTTTCTCGTGCTGCAATTCCCTGTTACCGAGGTGAGCTATATTACTTCACTGTTTTGATTGATCAGATTAGCTAGAATGTTTACAAGCTCTTTACTTAATTTCCAAGGACTATTTCATCAGGCTTGAGCCACTGAAAAAGGAGAGAAAACATTTTTTATCGTTAGAGACTTTCACAGAGTAAAGAAACTCATGCAAAGCCAGCTACACACATATACATGTGCACACACATACCTGTTGCTGTAAACAATAATATGAAAGTAGAAAGTTAAACAGGTATTATTATTTCCTGACATAGCACCAGGAAATGCACTTATCTCCAGGGTCTTTTTGTTTTAAATCATAATCTCAGAAAGTCACAATCAGTTCTTACATTATAAGGAACAATGTTTCTTAATAGAAATATAATCGGCATTTGTGACAAGAAAGTTCTTTGTTGTTCTCTGTGGTATGTGACCTTCCCAATGCTGCACCGTGTTTAGTATACCTGGCCCCTGTAACATCTCATTGTTATGACAACATTTGCACCTCCTTTTCAGAAATCACATTTCCAAATGATTCTGACAAGCTATTAAGTGGTACCAGACCAATCAGATTGAAAACAATGGTAAGGTACTATGGAATAAAATATTTTTTAAAATGTGAAAGCATAGCCACAATCCATAGTTTATTATATTTTATAAAGGTTAAAATATGAAAAGAAAGATTCAACCCTAAACTTACATGATAATTACAGATAACTCCTTAGTTTTAAAGTATTATTCCAAGAGAGATTTAATTTTTAAAAATCAGTTATGTGTAACATTATGCACACTTTCCCATAGAAATGGTTACGCCATATTACTAATATTTATTTAACAAATTGTAGACATTTTTTGAATATAAAGGTCACAGGCCCGATGCTAAACAGAGGTACTATCAAGGAAAGATGCACCACAAAGTTGACCTTGCCAAGGTCCAAAATCTGTGTCTTGTCCTTGGCCTGTGATTGGGATTGACAAACTCACTGACTGAGATGTGATAAGAATATCAATTGATGTGTATATTTGGGGTGTGTAAGTACATGCTCACATCCTCTATCCAAGTTGCTGAGTCACAATATCAAAGAGCCTTAGGAGTTGTGTTAGTAATCACATGGTTGCTTGGTAAATGAAGGGAGATTACAGGTCTAGAGGGCTAGTTTATTTAGGCCATGAGGATCCCATGGCAAATGTCTTTCTTTCATGACTGAAATGCTCATGTCCCCCAGATTCTAAGTCTCTCTACTTTGAACTGTAGTAGATAAACTTCAAGAATTTACTTTCCTATACTTCTGTGTTAATTTCACTGATTAAATTGAATGTTATTTCTAGCCAAGTTTACTTCCTACATGGCAAGGAAATGATTTGTTGCTTTCTATTTGGGATTGATAGGAATTTTACCTTCAGAAAAAAAAAATGCCATCCTTCTATCTCTGGAAGAAGCTCAGTCACCACATATACTGCGGATACCCATTATATAGTTAAAATAGCAATACTGATGGGAAATATTTATAGAGTATTTATTGTATGCCAGAAGTGAAAATAAGCATAAAGGTTGGAAAATACGTCTTTGCTATGTACCAACGTTTAAAGAACTCTTGAAAGACCCCAGTGAATCGAGCATTATAAAATAAATTTAAATAGTTTGCTAAAATATTTTTCACAATTTTAGGACCCTATATTGTTCTTTGTAGGTAATAAAAACAATGTACTCCCATAAACGTTTGGTCATACTTATGTCTTAGCCTCATTTTTCTTCCACTGAATCATTCCTTCCTCTGTTAGGCACTGAGCAAGCAGTCTCCAAGCACTAAACATCATTCGCCTCATTTCAGACATGTCCTGTGACAAATTACAGCCTTTCCAGATATTAAAAATACACTGATCGAGAGAAGTTGTAAGACATACAGGGAAAATTAATCCACACCCTTCTTAGGAAGGAAAGAAGAAACTACTTTGCTGAGTAAGCTTGGAACTGAACGAACTCTGGAGTCTTAAAGTACTGGCCAGTTTCACATGCCTTCTGAAGTAAGTGCACTATGGTACATATTGCAGGCTGCCCACTCATGTTCTATTGTGGGCATTGTGGGCCAGTCATTGTGGGGTAGTCGTAGAATATGTGTGTTGCTTCCTCCAGCTCCAAAAGTAGGCTTATTGATTCTTGTCCCATCTTACTCTCCAAAATAATTTGTTTGGCTATGTAATTCATGCCTAAGTGATTCAGTTTATCGTATCTCCTTTGCTAATGTGACGTGTTCAGCAGTGTGTCTAAGCTTGTCCAAGCTATGTGAAACTCAGTATATTAGTATTCTATGGCTGTTGTAACAAAGTACCATAATTTAATGTCTTACAAATATGAGTTTTATTATCTTACAGTAGTTCTGTAGGTCAGATGCCTGACACCCATCTTACTGGGCCAAGATCAAGATGTCTGCAGGGCTGCATTTCTATCTAGAGGTTCAGTTTTCTTGCCTTTTCCAGCTTCTAAAAGCTGATCACATTCCTAGGCTTGTGATTCCTTTCATCAATCTTCAAAGCCATAAATATTGCATCTCTTTGACCAGTTTTCTTTGGTCACATCTCCCTTTGATTACAGCTGGAAAAGGTTCTCTGCTCTTAAGGACCCATGCAATTAGGTAGGGCCCATTTGAATCATCCAGGATAGATTTTCCATTTCAACATCCTTAACCTTAATCATATCTGCAAATTTTCTCTGCTATGTAGGGTAATATATTCACAGTTTCTAAAGGTTAGAACATGGTCTGAATGCTTATGTCATCCCCAAAATTCATCCATCGAAACCCGAATGCTCAAGACAATGTATTAGGATGTAGGGCCTTTGAGGGGTGATTAGTGAGACCCTCATGAATATGACTAGTGCCTGCCCTTCTAAAAGTGGCCCTCAAATTTTCCCTTGTCTCTCTCACCATATGAGGACACAGTGAAAAGAGAGGTGTGTATTAACCAGGAAACAGGTTCTCACCAGACACCAAAGCATTCAGGATTTCGATCTTGGACTTCCCAGCATCTAGAACCATGAGAAATAAATTCCTTGTGTGCATAAGCCACCCAATCTATGAAATTTTGTAATATCAGCTTGAGGGATTAAGACAAACAAGAGCATATTTAAGGGGGGTTCTTTATTCTACTAATTATGCCCAGATTTTTGTTCAACTGGCAGAGAAACTGACTTTTCTGGACAGTTTTATTAGTAAATATTAGACCTGAGCCTACTCTGAAGATATTGCTATCTTAAGAAAACCCAACTTGAGTATAATTCACCATGAGAGAGATGCAGAGCTAGGATGAAAAAAAGAGAAATTATGTGAGATCTACTTAAGTGTATACCCTGTCTCTAGACTTTCTCTAATGTGAGTCCACACTTTTCCATTAGGTCGTTTTACTTGAATTTTTTTTTTTTTTTATTTTTTTTTGAGACAGAGTATTGCTCTGTCACCCAGGCTAGAGTGCAGTGGTGTGATCTCGGCTCACTGCAGCCTCTGCCTCCTGGGTTCAAGCGATTCTTCTACCTCAGCTTCCCTAGTAGCTGGGATTGTAGGCACACACATCCACAACTGGCTAATTTTTGTATTTTTAGTAGAGATGGGGTTTCACCATGTTGGCTAGGCTGGTCTTGAACTCCTGGACTCAAGTGATCTGCCTGCCTCGGCCTCCTAAAGTGCTGGGATTACAGGTGTCAGCCACTGCACTGGCCTTACTTGAATTTTTAAATCGTTTTCACCTGAAGAATCATAAAACATATATATTCCAAGTGTTTTATTTTAGTATGTTATACCATGATTTTGAAACACATAGAGAATAAGTTAGTTCAACTATCTAGCAACAAATTAAGGATTGTCACAAAGTAAACCCAAAGAATAAGGCACTGTTGCATGAGAAGCACATCACCACTGAACTGGCTTAGTAGAAACTTTCCTAGGAGGAACACTCCTAGATCGAATATGGGCAGCGTGGACCCAATCAAACCCTCCCTTTTGGGTCCAATGACACTCTTTCTATCTTATTGCAGAAAAGGGCATGCAATCAGCAATTCTATCCCTGCAGATAATCTCCGCATTTTGTTATCTCCAAGTCTAAGACATCCAACTAACACTCACCAGGGCTTTTCATGTTGGTTGAAATTTGTTCTTGGGCCACATTCAGTGTTCACATTTCTGTATTTCAAATACTCACTGTCTTTTTTTTTTTTTTTTTTTGAGTAGGGACACAGTTTATTCCTGTAACATAATCAACTTTACATAATGATGAATGATGGCTAATGACTATGATTGTTATTTTAAAATTGGCTTTTGAATGAGATGAAGGAGTTATAGTAAAAATATTTAGTCACACCTATCATTCTTTTCAGCTTCTCCCATTTCATTGTCTGCAATTTGAAAATTCATAGAACTATAAAATCTTTATATAAATATTAAATTATAGATACTTGCAGAAGAGATTAATATATAGGAATTAAGGTTGTAGATATTTTTTAAGAAACAGATTTGGATAGGAGGAGAAATAAAAGAATAAAAAGACATTGAATTCCTGGATTTAGATACGTATTAAGAGATACTTATTTCCAAGTACAGGGAAATGGTACAAAAGGCAAAACAAACGGTTTAAATCAAAATTCTGCCTTGATCAACTCAGGTGGAATGAGGGAGTTGATTAAATGGTACCAGTGGTGTCTGTTGTACTATATAACCTCAGATTTAGAGGGGATTCTTTTCACTCATTGAATGAGAAAACAAGGAAAGTCCTCACTACATTCAAGAGAGAAAAAAATGAACATTAAATAAAATACACCGATGCAGACAGTTTTCTAAGGATGACAATTATGTTTCTTCTCACACAGCCATACTTAATAAGGCTAATCTAATGAAAACAATCAAATAGATGGAGTATATAGATCTATGAAGAATATACTGGCATGAACTGAACAGTATTAGTATACTTCCTTCTGATATTTCAGGTGACCAGAGAATTAGGTTTTGACACAATGAGCAAAGTGGATATTATAAAATTAGGTCAACATTGTTTAGAAAAAAAATACAAAGTACTATATTTTCAAGCTAAATTCCTCCTCCTCATTATTTTATTTTCCCTAGGGAAAAACTTGTAAACCATAAAAAGCTGATAATTAACAATACAGTGTAAGGATATAATGAGAGGAAAACATTACTTAGGAGTAAAAAGGATTATTATTAACATCAGAGATCACTGGTTTTCAATGATTTTTAATCAAACTAGAAAATAGAACCGTAATCATTTATTTTAAAGAGTAGAAATGCAAGCATTTTTAAAGTCTTCAATAGTAAAAGTGTAGAATCATCTCCAACATATTTCAAAAAACTCACTAGTAAAATATCGCAAAAACAATCCCAGGCCTGGCACAGTGGCTCTCGCCTATAATCCCAGCACTTTGGGAGGCGGAGGCAGGCAGACCACCAAGTTCAAGAATTCGAGATACAGCCTGTCCAACATGGTGAAACCCCGTCTTTACTAAAAATACAAAAATTAGCTGGGCATGGTGGTGGGCGCCTGTAATCTCAGCTACTCTGCAGGCTGAGGCAGGAGAATCACTTGAACACAGGAGGTGGTGGTTGCAGTGAGCCGAGATTGTGCCATTGCACACCAGCCTTGTTGACAGTGCAACACTCCATCTTAAAAACAAAAACAAACCACCCCCCAAAGAAAAAACCCACAAAACAATCCCAGTAGTTTCTGTAGTTTTTGTTTCCTCATGCAAATTGTTTCTTCAACAAATATTTCCCAGTGATTTTCTGTTGACCATCGTTTAAACTTACAACTATTCTTTACTACTTATAATATTGTTTCTTTCTAAGCTAGCCGAGGAGAATTTTTAAAGTTATCAGAAGTTCTGCTGGGAGGTTTCAAACAAAATCTTCAAAAGCCTTAAGTCATATAATATGTTAAAAGATAAACTTAGGCACATTACAATTTGACAGTTTATTTGAGCACTGATTCATGAATTACGCAGCTCCACACTTCAAGCAGTTGGGGACTCTGCTGAAGGAATGACAGAGGATGGCTTTTATAGGGTGAACACAGAAGCAAGATAAATATTTGATTGGTTAAACTGGGGCAGTAGTTTTATTTAGATCATTCCAGTAGAAAGTTTCTAGATAGAGGTTACTTGGCAGTTCCTGATTGGTTTAGCTTAGTTTTCATTTTACTGTTTACACTGAGATGGGTTTTGGTTTGCTTTAGGTAGTAACCTGGAGTGCTGGAGCAGCCTCAGCCTAATAAATTATTTTAACAAATGCTTATGGTTAAACTGAGTGTCTACCCTCAATATTTGAAAATTCATACTTTTTTTCCTCTTTAAAATAAGTCACATGGTTCAGATGTGGTGGTCTTAAAATGAATATCATCAACGAAAGAATTGCAGGCCAGGCACAGTGGCTCATGCCTGTAATTTCAGCACTGTAAGGCCAAGGCAGCTGGATCACTTGAGCTCAGGAGTCTGAGACCAGCCTGGACAATATAGCAAAACTCTGTCTCTACTACTACTGCTGCTACTACTACTACTAGTACTAAAATTTGCCAGGCATGGTGGTATTTGTGGTTTCTGCTGCTTGGGATGTTGAGGTGGGAGGATCACTTGAGGCAGAGGTTTGCAGTGAGCCAAATCATGCCACTGCAAGACATAAAAAAAAAAAAAAATAGGATTGCAAAGGCAGACATTTAAGCCTTGAATCTATTGCCCAGGAAGATGTATTTTTAATATTCTCTTAGAAGAATATGTTTGCTTTTAGTTAAATGTTTGAGAAAAATTCAGTACTGTTTTGATTTATCAACAATAAAGTAAAACGTGCCACTAAATTCAGTTTCAATTATACAGAAAACATAAATATCAAGTCTCCCAAGTGGAATAAATTTTTACTTTTATTTATTTTTAACTTTTACTTTTAAGTTCAGGAGTACATGTGCAGGTTTATTGTACAGATAAATTTGTGTTATTGGGGTTTGTTGTACAGATGATTTCATCATTGAGATATTAAGCCTTGTACCTATTAGTTGTTTTTCCTGATCATCTTCCTCCCACACTCCACCTTCAGGTAGGCCCCAGTGTCTGTTGTTTCCCTCTATGTGTCCATGTGTTTTCACCATTTAGCTTTCACTTATAAGTGAGAACATGTAGAATTTGGTTTTTTGTTCCTGTGTTAGTTTGCTAAGGATGATGGCCTCCAGCTCCGTCCATGTTCCTGCAAAGGACATGATCACGTTCCTTTTTTACGGCTGCATAGTATTCCACAGTGCATAGGTACCACATTTTCCTTATCCAGTCTACTGTTGATGGGCATTTAGGCTGATTTCATGTCTCTGCTATTATGAATAGTGGTGTAATGAACATACATGTGCATGTGTCTTTATGAAGAACAATTTATATTCCTTTAGGTATATACCCAGTGATGGGATTGCTGGGTCACATGGCAGTTCTGTTCTGAGCTCTTTGGGGAATTGCCACACTGCTTTCTACAATGGTTGAACTAATTACATTGCCATGAACAGTATGTAAGCATTCCTTTTTCTTCATGACCAAGCCAGTGTCTGTTATTTTTTGACTTTTTTTCTTTTTCTTTTTTTTTTTTAGATGGAGCCTCACTCTGTCCCCCTGGCTGCAGTGCAGTGGTGTGATCTTGGCTCACTGCAATCTCTGCCTCCCAGGTTCTAGTGATTCTCCTGTCTCAGCCTCCCAGGTAGCTGGGGTTATAGGTGCCCAGCACTTCACTCAGCTAATTTTTTTTTTTTTTTTTTTTTGTAGAAACGGGGTTTCACCATGTTGGCCAGGCTGATATCGAACTCCTGACCTCAAGAGATCCGCCCTCCTTGGCCTTCCAGAGTGCTGGGATTATAGGTGTGAGCCACTGTGGCAGGCCTTTTTTGACTTTTAATAATAGTCATTCTGACTGGTGTGAGATGGTATCTCATTGTGGTTTTGATTTGCATTTCTTTAATGATCAATGATGCTGAGCTTTTTTTTCATATGCTTCTTGGCCACATGTATGTCTTTTTGTAAAAGTGTATATTCATGCCCTTTGCCTACTTTTTAATGGACTTTTTTTTCTTGTAAATTTAAGTTTCCTATAGATGCTGAATATTAGACATTTGTCAGATGCATAGTTTGCAAAAAATTTCTCTCATTCTCTCAGTTGATACTTTCTGTTTACTCTGTTGATAGAGTCTTTTGCTTTGCAGAAGCTCCTTAGTTTAATTAGACCCCATTTGTCAATTTTTGCTTTTGTTGCAGTTGCTTTTCACATCTTCATCATAAAATATTTGCTTGTTCTTATGTCCAGAACGGTATTGCCTAGGTTGTCGTCTCAAGTTTTTATAGTTTTATGTTTTACATTTAAGTCTTTAATCCATGTTGAGTTAATTTCTGTATATGGTATAAGGAAGGGGTCCAGTATCAATCTGCATATGGCCAGCCAATTATCTAGCACCACTTATTGAATAGGGAGTCCTTTCCCATTGCTTGTTTTTGCCAGCTTTGTTGAAGACCGGATGATTGTAGGTGTGTGACCTTATTTCTGGGCTCTATTCCATTGGTCTACGTGTTTGTTTTGTTCTAGTACCATGCTGTTTTGGTTACTGTAGCCCTGTAATATAGACTGAAGTCAGGTAGCATGATGACTCCAGCTTTGTTCTTTTTGTTTAGGATTTCCTTGGCTATTTGAGCCCCTTTTAGGTTCCATATGAATTTTAAAATAATTTTTTCTAGTTTTGTGAAGAATGTCATTTTGGTCGATAGAAATATCGGGAAGGGGAACATCACACACCGGGGCCTATCATGGGGAGGGGGGAGGGGGGAAGGATGGCATTGGGAGTTATACCTGATGTAAATGACGAGTTGATGGGTGCTGATGAGTTGATGGGTGCAGCACACCAACATGGCACAAGTATACATATGTAACAAACCTGCACGTTATGCACATGTACCCTAGAACTTAAAGTATAATAATAATAATAATAATAATAATAAAGAAATAACATTGCATCTATAAATTGCTTTGGTCAGTATGGCCATTTTTAATTATATTGAACCTTCCTAGACATGAGCATGGAATGTTTTTCCATTTGTTTGCATCATCTTTGATTTATTTGAAGAGTGTTTTGTAGTTCTCATTGTAGAGATCTTTCTCCTCCCTGGTTAACTAAGTTCCTAGGTATTTTATTCTTTTTGTGACAATTGTGAATGAGATTATGTTCCCGATTGACTCTCAGCTTGACTGTTGTTAGGGTATAGGAATGCTAGTGATTTTTGTACATTGATTTTGAATCCTGAGACTTCACTGAAGTTGTTTATCAGCTTAAGGAGCTTATTGGCTGAAACTATGAGGTTTTCTAAATATAGAATCATGTTGTCTGCAAACAGATACAGTTTGATTTCCTTTTCTTCCTGTTTTCATGCCCTTTGTTTCTTTCTTTTCCCTGATTGCTTGGCCAGGATTTGCAATACAATGTTGAATAGGAGTGGTGAGAGTGGTCTTCCTTGTCTTATGCGAGTTTTCAAAAGGAATGCTTCTAACTTTTGCCCATTCAATATGATGTTGGCTGTGGCTTTGTCATAGATCGCTCTTATTATTTTGAGGTATGTTCCTTCAATACCTACTTTATTGAGAGTTTTTAACATGAAGGGATATTCAATTTTATCAAAAGCCTTTTCTTTATCTATTGAGATAACCATGTGTTTTTTGTCTTTTGTTCTGTTTATGTGATGAATCATGTTTATTGATTTGTGTATACTGAGCCAACCTTGCATCCAAGGAATAAAGCCTACTTTATCATGGTGGATAAGCTTTTTGATGTGCTGCTACATTTTATTTGTCAGTATTTTGTTGAGGATTTTTGCATCTAGTGGGAGACTTCAACACTCCACTGACAGTATTAGACAGATTATCAAGGCAAAAAATTATCAAAGAGATTCAGGACCTGAATTCAGAATCGGATCAAATGGACCCGATGGGTATCTTCAGAACTCTCCACCCCAAAACAGCTGAATATACATTCTTCTCATTGCCACGTAGCACTTATTCTAAAATTGACCACAAAATTGGACATAAAACAATCCTCAGGAAATGCAAAGGACTGATAACACCACTCTCTCAGACCACGGAGCAATAAAATTAGAAATCTAGACTAAGAAAATTGCTCAAAACCATACAATTATATGGAAATTAAAGAACTTACTCCTGAATGACTTTAGGGTAAATTATGAAATTAAGGTAGAAATCAAGATGTTCTTTGAAACTAATGAGTACAAAGATACAACATACTAGAATCTTTGGGACACAGCTAAGGCAGTGTTAAGAGGAAAATTTATGACACTAAACACCCACATCAAAAAAGAAAGATCTCAATTTAGCAACCTAACATCATAACTAAAAAAACTAGAGAACAAAGAGCAAACCAACCTCAACGCTAGCAGAAGACAAGAAGTTAGAGAACAAAGAGCAAACCAACCTCAACGCTAGCAGAAGACAAGAAGTAACCAAAATCAGAGCTGAACTGAAAGAGATTGAGACGTAAAAAATCATTCAAAAGATCAATGAATCCAGGAGTTGTTTTTTTTTTTGTGGAAAAAATTAATAAAATAGATGGATTGCTAGCTAGACAATAAAGAAGAAAAGAGAGAAAATCCAGACAAACACAATTAGAAATGACAAAATGGTTATTACTACTGGCCCCATAGAAATACAAATAAACATCTGAGAATGTTAGGGACACCTAGATGCATGCAAACTAGAAAATCTAGAAGAAATGGATAAATTCCTGGACACGCACACCCTCCCAAGACTGAACCAGGAAGAAGTTGAATCCCTGAAGAGTAATGAACTCCAAAATTGAGTCAGTAAGAAATAGCCTACCAACCAAAACGCATGGCTAGATGGATTAATAGCTAAATTCTACCCGATGTAGAAGGAAGAGCCGGTAGCATTCCTACTGAAACTATTACCAAAAATTGAGGAGGAAGGACTCCTCCCTAACTCATTCTCTGAGGCCAGCATGATCCTGATGCCAAAACTTGGAAAAAACACAATAAAAACACTCTTTTTCATAGGAATTCAACATGTTGATTTTAAAAAAAATAGAGATGTATCAGCACAACCTCTACACAGAATTTTATTAAATTTGGGTAAGCTTAAAAGTCTAGGTTCAAGGAAAAAATATATGAAAGATTCAATTTCATCCAAATTCCTTAGAAATCTTCTTGTCAGGCAGCCAAAGGGGGATTTCTTTTAATGGGCACCCTAAAGTTTTGCTTGGCCCTTGAGTAGCAACTGGCAGAAAAGCTCGTATCTGTCAGAAGCTCCTGCTGAGCTGATGGAGACAATGATCCTTAGTGAGTGGTTTCCAATTCTTTATCGACTTTTTAGAATTTCTATTATTTCAAATGGCAGCAGCAATGGAGTGAGTCGGGATAAATTTTCATATAAAATCGGTACCAGAAGAGCTAGAAATGAGTTACAAATCTAAGCAATGTGATACTTCTGAAGACTTACTATAAGAGTTCAGCTTAATGTTGAAATTCACTTCTCTGTATTCTTTTAAACATTGCTTGTGTTTGTTCCACGATGTCTAGAACTTTAGTTGGAAGACTTAAAGGCTGAAATCATTTCAAGGATCACAACTCACATGTCTAGTGGTTTATGCTAATTGCAGTCTTAGATGTTAGCTAGGACTGTGGGCTACACCTAAGTGTGATCCATTCATGCTACCTGAGTTTCTTTACAACAGGGAGACTGGGTTTTGAGGGCCAGTGTCCTGAGAGAGAGCTAGATAGAAGCTATATATATTTTTTATAACCTGGCTTTAAAAGTTACACAGCATAACTTTCACCGTAGGTTGAAGCAGATACAAGCCTGGCCAAATTCAAGGATTAGGGAAATAGATGCCACCTCCTAATAGAGAGTGACAAGGTTTTGGAGAGTATGTGAGACCAGAAATATTACTGTGGTCATTTTGGAAAATATAATCCTTCACATCTTGCTATAAGGCAGTTCTAATTACTAACTCACTTTATCATAGAAAGTCTAAATCTGTATTATAACGGGTACCCATTAGTCCTACTCTTTAGGACTACATAAGAGTAGTATAAATAGTGTATTGCATGACAGCTCTTTAAATACTCAAGTCTTATGACTTTGAAGCCTTCTTTTCTTTATTTAAATATTTCAATTTCCTTTTAAAAAAACCCTATGAATACACTCACTTATCAATGTCTTCAAAATGTGATAATCCCAAGGTGAACACAGTATTCCGAAATTTCAGGTGAGGCTTTAGTAAAGAGTAAAATAAGCTGTGAGCCTGCTTGCTCAGGAAGTATATCTTAGATGACATAGCCTAAAGTAACTAGCTTTTTAAGGAATGTCACATTATTATTTAAATTGGCTACATTGCTAACTGGTATTTCCTTCTGTTGTGAAAATTCTAGTTTGGATGATTTCTTCATTGTTATATCCTTTCTCTCTCTCCTTCCTTTTTTCTTTTTTCCCTTCTTTTCTCTCTTTCTTTCATTCTCTTTCATCTTTGTCTCTTTTTCATCTTTTCCTTTCTTGTTGTAAGCGAAAAAACTTTATATTTACCTATATCTAATTGTATTTTGTTAAATATGGCTTATTTTTTTCCCAGCTTGTTGGAGAGGTTTTGGAATCCTGATTAAGCTACACAATGTAGTTCTAATTTTTAAACTTCTTATGATCTGTGAATTAGCTGGATTTTGGCAGTCAGCTCATGAAACAACTTCTCAAACATGGAGGAGTTAACGATTGCATTATCTAGCAACAAGTTTTAGAGATAGCTTTGTTATTAATTCATTGATCATTAGAATCAGCAAACATTTCTTTGCATTTCTTTTTCTAACTCCATTTAAAATCAGACCTTTATGATTAGTCACAGACTGTTGGTGATATATATATTTCCTGAGCTAACTGGAGAAAGAATGTCCATACTCATATATTCAACCTTTTGTCATACTTGGAATAAATGTTCCTCATACATCTCTTCTCTGAAAGGGTCTGTATGATGAGGAGACAAAGGTGAAGGAAATATAAATTCTAGTTTCAAAGAAATTATCATATGTAATGTTTTATAATGAAAATATATTTGTTTATAATATATTTAATATGTACAATATCTACCTTATTATATAGAATTGGAAGAAAAGGTTTCCCTGAATTTAGAATGTGAACAGCATTGTTTTCTCCCCTAAATGTTCTTCATATCAAATTTAGGACAGAATTTATGCTAATTAAGCATATTGATTTCTTTATGAAATTATAACATTTACTGTTCTACTCTCAATAAACCATTCTCTTAGGTCATATTCTTACTGAATCAGTTCTATATCCATGGCAAATAAAAACTTCCTCTGCCTATGACCATGAAAATTAGAAATGAGAAAAGAAAAAAAAAAATCTCACTTTTCTCTCATCCAAGGAGAAAAATATACAATAAAAATGGAGTTGTAGGATTAGTTTTCAATAGACATTATACACCATGAGGCAAAGCTAGCAAAACATATTTTGTGATAGCTTGCCCCAAATAACATTCAGGTTGCAGAAGTCCTTTTGAAAAGCTTGCCAATGCTTAGCCTATTTGAATGAATCTTTGAATAATAAAAGTAATAATAATAACAAAAACTAAAACAACTACAACTAATACTTTAGATGTTTATACCTATTATGCAGGTATTATATAAATAATTTCTTACAACAACTTTGAAAGATTAGTACTATAGTATTATTATCCCCATTTCATAACTAATAAAACTGAGCTGTAGAAAAATGAAGCAACTTGTTCAGGGTCAAAACAGCAGAACCAGAGATTCAACTATTAATAGGTAGGATTCCATATTATATGTTTTTTGTGCTATGTCTAAACATTCCCTTCTAAAGATGCAACTGATTTTTTAAAAGTTAATTATCTCATAATAGCACATTGGGTTATAGTAATGAATGCTTTTTCCAGCTAACTTAAGCAAAAAATAAATTTATTGAAAGGATAGGGGATAGCTTACATCTGAAAATATAGGAACTATGGTAGCTCTGGTATCTGGATTAAAAACTCATATAAGATCTTTTCTGGTCAGCACCATGGAACTGAATCTGACCAAATCCTTTTCTGTATTAGCATCATTCTGCTCGAAACACAAATTCTCAATAGGGTTTTGTTGGGCTTAGTTGGGTCATATACCCACCTTTGCTGGCTTATGGGGGAATACTGTGATTGATAGCCCTGAAAAAGTTGCCAAGATTTAGGAGGTGGAAGATAATTCTCTCAAGGGAAGTAAGGATGTTATTGCCAAGAGGAGTTAGAAAGAACCCTGGGCAGCTAAAAGCAACAGACTTCCACTATAGGACCTTCTAGGATTGTTGGAGAAACTAAATGAGATAAGAAGTGTGACAAGAAGTATGTTCCAGTGTGGCTGGAACATTGTGCTCAAAAGTAGAAGTAATTTGTATTGTTATTATTACCTTCACTTACATAAAACGCAAGAGTCCGTGCCTATCATATCAAACATGTAACCTGAGAAAAATCAATAACAGATGAGGCTTCAAGATGGCTTATTAGAAGTAATTCATGCTCACCTCCTCTACTTAGAAGAACCAAAATAGTATATAGACAGTCATACTTCAAATACATTATCATATATTATCCAAGAGAGAATGCTGGAATTCAACAGAGAAGTGACAAGAAACACCAAAAGTCCAAAAAAAAAAAAAAAAAAAAAAAAGGAAGAGAGGCAGCCAGCTTGGCTGAGATTGGCTGAGACTCAGGAGTGATTTTCCAACATGGGGAAAGGGTGAGTGAGACTTCCAGCAACCCACATCTCCACTGTGGGATCATTCAAACCTGGCTATCGGAGAGCCCCTCAACCCCCCAGGCCCTGAAACTAACATAGGGAGCTTCCAGAAGACCATGGGACAGAACCGCTCCAGAGAGAAAGCTCTTGCTGGTCCCACACACTTCTTGAGACCTAAATGGTTCTAATGTGCCATTTTAAAACCTAGCCCTTGCTGTTTTGGCAGACTGGGGCCCAACAGCGTTAGGACTGTAATGTTATGGAAATTCAGGCTGTTGCTGCAGAAACTGCAGTGTGAGCTTGGAGCACTCCCACAGCTGGGGCTGAGAACCAAGTAAGACATGGACTACAGCTGCCAGTGCCAGGAAGTGAGCACTGCCAGTATGGAGACTGGGATGCAAGCAGGATACATGTTGCTGCTGGTACTGGTTCATGAGCTGGGCAGAGGCTCCTGCAGTCATGGCTAGGGTAAAAGCTAGGATTGAGTGACCATTTTCAAGGGTTGGGGTCAAGTGCCCCAAGGGCTGAGGAATGAGAAGGATGCACAATTCCCACCAGCTTGCCCAGACTGTGGCCACTGAGGGTGGTCCTGTCCTTTTCAGTATTGGGGCCTCAACATGGCTATTACCACATGGGGCATGGAAACCACCCCACCCCTTTTCACCATGGCTTGTGACTGCTCTCACCATTGGGAGGCTTAAGCCCAAACCCACCTAGTCTTGCTTCCCTCCTGTCTCCAAAGACAGAACACGTAATCTGGGGTCCTAGGAATTGCCCAACCCAATCCACCATTTGGGCACCTGAGCACATTTCACAGGGGCATGAGGTTGAACCTAAACTCCCATCTACTACCACCTCAGCTACAAGTGTCACCTGTGGGCCTGGAAACTGACCTGGCTAGCTCATTGCAGCCACTGCCAACATCAACACACACCACTTGGGACCTAGATAATCATCTCACCACTGCTACTGCCAATGACTGTGTCATGTCAGCTGCCCAGGAACCAAAGAATCATCAAATTGCCCTGTTCATTATGCTACTACCAGCATCTGAACAAGATACCTGGAGGCCCAAGAATTAGCTTGCCACTAACCACCAAAATAAATGTCAGCATACATTGCCCTGGGGCACAAAAATAGGCACATTCAGCCTAGTACTGACAACTCTGAAGCCTACAGACTGGTCCACCTGGCATCCTGGTTATCAGCACAACTTTACCACAAATCCCACTAATAATCACAACCTAATCCGCTGATGAAACCACAAAAAACAATAACACCATTTATAGGCCACCCCCTCCAAAAAAAAATCAGAGGCAACACTCAGAATCAAAACCAAATTTCCCCACCCAACCAACACTGTAAACGAATCTTCAGGAAAAAGTTCTCCCCTATGAAAGTGAATCCAAAAGTAGGAAGAAATGATGGTTACACCAGATGTGCAAATATTAACATAAGGACATAGAAAACATGAAAAAGCCAGAAAATATGACACTTCCAAAAGAACACAATAATTCTTCAGCAATATGTCTTAATCAAGAAGAAATTTTCAAAATCCCATATGAAGACTTCAAAATATTGATTTTAAAAAACCTCAGTGAAATACAAGAGAATTATAAAAAACAATGCAAAGAAATTAGGAATAAAAATTCAGAATATGAATGAGAAGTTTACGAAAGATATTTTTTAAATAACCAAATAGAAATTCTGCAACTGAAGAATTCATTAAAGGAAATACAAAACACATTTGAAAGTTTCAACAACAGAGTAGATCAAGCAGAATAAAAAAAATCTCAGAACTTGTAATCTAGTCAGAAAAAATAAAGAACAAACAATAAAAACATAATGAAAGCAAAGCCTTTGTGACTGTTGGAACAACATAAAGTGACCAAATATTTGAATTATTGATATCCTTGAGGGCAAAGAGAGGAAGAAAGAATTTAAAAACCTATTTAATGAATCAATAGATAAGACCTTCCCAAATCTAGCAAGAGATTTACACATTCAGATACAGGAGACTGAACAATCCATAGGCAGATACAATGCAAAAAACACTTACCAATAGTAAAATATATTCAGTCAGATTGTATCAGCAAAAGATAAAGAGCAAATCCTAAGAGCAGACGAAAAGCTTCTGGTCACCAACAAAAGAAACCCCATCAGACTAACAGTGAATTTCTCAATAAAAATGTTATAGGCCAGAGGAAAATGGGATGATAATTTCAAAGTACTGAAAGGAAAAAACCTGACAAGAATACTATAACCTGCAAAATTATCCTTCATAAATGAAGGAGAAATAAAGTCTTTCCCAGACACAAATGTTGAGATAATTCATTAGCACTGTACAGTTCCTATGAGAAATGCTAAAGGTTGTCTTAAACATGGCAGCAAAAGGACAACATTTATTATCATGAAAACACATGAAAGTATAAAACGCATTGGTGAAGCAATCACACAAAGTAGGAAGAGAAAGTACTCAAATGGAGCCACTGCAGAAATCCACAGACCACAATGTCAAACGAAAGAGAAAAAGAAAGTAACAGAATATATGAAATTACCAGTAAACAATGAACAATATGACAAAAATAAAACCTCAGATATCAATAATAATCTTGAATATAAATGGATTAAAAATTCTCAACTTAAAAGATATAGAATAGCTGAATGGATTTTTTTAAAGAAATAGTCCTACTATACGCCAGTTACAAGAAACTTAGCTTAGCAGTAGAGAAATTTATAAATTGAAACTAAAGGATTGGAAAAAGAAACTTAATGCAAATGGAAACCAAAAGCGAGTGAAAGTAGCTATGCCTATCTAAGATAAAATAGACGTTGAGTCAAAAACAGTAAAAAAAAAAAAAAAAAAAAGACAAGAAACATAATTATATAATAATAAAGGGATCAATCCTGCAAGACAATATAGCAATTTAAAATATATACGTACCCAGCACTAGAGCACCCAGATTCTTAAAGCAGGTATTACTAGCTCTAAAGAGAGAAATAGCCTTCCATACACTAATACTGGTGGACTTATGAACACTCCACTCTCAGCTTTAGACAGATCATCTAGACAGAAAATCAACAAAGATTGAATTGAAACTGGACTTTAGATGAAACAAACCTAACAGACATTTACTGAACATTCTGACAACTCCAGAATATACCTTGTTTTCATCAGTACATGTACTATTCTCCAGGATAGACCATATGTTAGGCCACAAACAAATTCCAAAAATTTGTTAAAAATCAAAATCATATCAAGTATCTTCCAAGATCACAATGAAATAAAAATATAAATTAATACCAAGAGGAACCCTGGAAACTACACAAACATATGGAAATTAAACAACATGCTCCTGAATGACCACTGGGTAAATGAGGAAATTATGATGGAACTATAACAATTCTTGAAACAAATGAAAATGGAAACACAACATACCAAAACCTGGATACAGCAAAAGCAGTTCTAAGAGGAAAGTTTAGAGCCTGGAAGCATACAACGTAGCAAGACTGAATCAAGAAGAAATAGAAAATCTGAACAGACTAATAAAAAGTAACAATATTAAATCAACAATAAAAAAGCTCCTGACAAAGAAAAACCTAGGACTTGATGAATTCACAGTTGAATTTAAGCAAACATACAAAAAAGAACTAATAGCAATCCTTCCGAAACTGTCTGAAAAATCAAAGAGGAGAGAATTCTCCCTACCTCATTTTATGAGGCCAGCATAACTCTGATACCAAAACCAGACAAGGACACACTAAAAAAGAAAACTACAGGCCAATATTCCTGTTGAAATAGACACAAAAATCCTCAACAAAATATCAGCAAACCAAATCCAATATCAAAAATATAATACAAACCATCAAGTGGGATTTATCCCACGGACGCAAGGATGGTTCAACATACCCACATCAACAAATATAATATATCACATCAGCAGAATGAAAAACAAAAATCATTTGATTACCTCAATAGATGAAAAAAAGCATCTGATAGAATTCGAATCCCTTCATGACAAAAACTCTCAACAAAATAGGAAGGAAATGTACCTCAAAATAGTAAAGGCCAAATATGACAAGCTCATAGCCAATATCATGGTGAATGGGAAAAAAATTGAAAGCCTTTCCTCTAAGAAGTGGAACAAGACAAGAACACTCACTTTCACCAATTCTATTAGGCATAGTACTGGAAGTACTGGAAACCAGAGCAATCAGACAAGAGAAAGAAATAAAAAATACCCAAATTATAAAAGAGTAAGTCAAATCATCTCTCTTTGCAGATGACATGATCTTATATTTAGAGAAAGTTAAAGACTCCACAGAAAAATCTCTTAGATTTGGTAAATGAATTCAGTAAAGTTTCAGGGTACAAAAGCAACATGCAAAGATCAGCAATATTTCTGTACACTAATAATGATCTAGCCAAGGAGGAAATCAAAGAGGCAATCACGTTTACAATTGCTACAAACAAACAAACAAACCTAGGAATAAACCAAGGAGGATTTTTAGCCAAGGAGGTGAAAGATCTCTATAAGAAAAACAAAAAAATTACAATAAAAGAAATCGAAGAGACAGAAAACAAATGGAAAAGCATCCTATGTTCATGGATTAGACAAATTAATATTGTTAAAATGACCATGCTGCTCAAAGCAATCTACAGATGCAGTGCAATCCTCATCAAAATACCATTACAATTCTTCATAAAATTAGAAACAACAATCCTAAAATTTATATGGTATCAAAAAAAGAACCTGGATAGCCAAAACCATCCTGAGTATAAAGAACCAAGCTGGAGGCATCACATCCCATGACTTCAAAATATATTAAAGGCTGTAGTAACCAAAACAACATGATTCTGGTATAAAAATAGACACATAGACGAATGAAATAGAATAGAGAACCTAGAAATAAAACCACAGAATTACAGCCAAGTAATCTTAAAGTAGGCCAACAAGAAGTTTCTTAGGGCAAAGGACACTCTCTTCAGTAAATGGTGCTGGGGAAATTAGATAACCACACGCAAAAGAATGATCTTGGACCCCTGTCTCTCACCCTAGATAAAAATCACTCAAAGTAGATTAAAGACTTAATCATAAGACCCAAAACTGCATAAATACTAAAGGAAAACCTAGGGAAGTCTCTCCTGGATGTTGGTGTAGGCCAAAAATGTATAATTAAGACTTTGAAAGCACAGGCAACAAAAAGAAAGATAGACAGATGAGACTTAATTAAATTAAAAAAACTTCTGTAAATGCTCTATATCCCTAATCATCAGAGAAATATGAAACCACAATGAGATATCATCTTACCCCAATCAGAATGGCTATTACTTAGAAAACAGAAAATAATAGATGCTGACAAGGATGTGGAGCAAAGGGAACTTTTATACGCCATTGATGAGAACGTAAACTAGTACGGCCACTATGCAAAAATAGTATTGGGATTTCATAAAAGGTAAATATAGAATTACTGTTCCATCCAGCAATCCTACTACTAGGTATCTTCTCAAAGGAAAGGAAATCAATATATCAAAGGGATACCTGCATTTGCATGTTTATCACGGCACTATTCACAATCGCAAAGACATGGAATCAACCTAAGTGTTCACTACAGATGAATGGAAAAAGAAAATGTGGTATGTATATACAGAGGAATATTATTCAGCTATAAAAAATAAAATTATGTCATTTGCAGAAACATGGATGTAACTAGAGGACATGATCTTAAGTGAAATAAGCCAGACACAAAAAGACAAATATCACATGTTCTCACTTATACGTGAAGTTACAGAATTTGATCACATGGAAGTAGAGAGTGGAAAGACAGATAACAGAGACTTGGAAAAGTGAGTGGGGAGGATGGGTGAGGATAAAGAGAAGTGGGTAAAAGGGTACAAACACACAGAATGATAGAAGAAATAAACTCAATGTTTGATAGCAAAGTGAAATGACTATAAAATAAAAATGTATTGTACTCAAGTGATGGACACCCTAAATAACCATATCTCTTGGGAAAAAAAAAAAAAAACAACTAAGTAACCTGACTTGATCACTGCACATTATACACATATAACAAAATTTCACATGGCTGAGCCTGGTGGCTCACACCTGTAATTCCAGCATTTTGCGAGGCTGAGGTGGGAGGATTGCTTGAGCCCAGGAGGTTGAGACTAGCCTGGGCAATATAGTGGGATCCCATCTCTGCAATAAAAATTCAAAGATAAAAATTAGCCAAGTGTAGTGGCATGTACCTGTAGTCCCAACTACTCCAGAGGCTGAGGCAAGAGAATCACTTGAATCTAGGAAGTCAAGGCTGCGGTGAGCTATGATTGTGCCACTGCATTCAAGCCTGGGAAATGGAGGAAAACCATGTCTCCAGAAAAAAAAAAAAAAAAATCACATGTGCCCCATAAATTTGTACAAATAAAAAAATCAATAATCATTAATGAGTTTTTTATTTTTTGAGATAAAGATTTACCACAAAAAAGGCTGATGCTTACATTCTTGCACATTCATTGTCAGGCGGGAAGTCAACCAACTGAGCACTGGAAATGCAGAAACACCAACGATTATCTGTCTCTCTTAATCCTTCCTAAGCCCATGCCTAGACTAGGATGAGCTCGAGACACCCAAGCAGGACAGTAGCCAGTTCACTGGCTGATGCTCAAAGTTACATGAAAGTCTAATTCAGAGCTCCATTTCAAACAACTACAGCTGTCAGGAAAGGGTAAATGATCATGAAGCCAACAGAAATAATGAGTTGAGTTGGAAATGGAGAGGGCATGCTTGATCTAAAGAGGATACCTGTTACTCCATTCCAGCCAATGTGATAAGGACGAGAAATACAGGACCAGAGTTGTCAGATCACTTAATGTTGAGAAGAACTAGACATCATAGTTTTAGGTGAAGTTAGTTGGGAGTGAATTTGAAAAGTTTAAAAACTACTTGGTGATCTAACACTGTGCAGGCCAAATAAAACTCATTTATTGGTTAAATTTGTCCCAGGGGCAATCTGTTTGCCATTCCAGCTCCAAGAGGCCATCATCCCACAACTTCACTGCCAGTAAGCAAGTTCACTTTGTTCCCACTTCTGTACTTCAAGGGTTGCTGCTATTGTCAATACTGTTTTCTGACTCATGCTACCATTTACTGCTGTTCATTTTGGCATAAATTTTGAGAGGTGTGGGGGAGAAGTTAAGAGTAGAATTGAGAAGCATTTTTTTCCAGATAATGACTCAGACTGCTGTACTTATTTCCCAGGCTCAAGACTATCAAGCTAACCAACCTCCATAAAAGCAGCCTGAACAGGATAGCTACACGTGGTTCTTGGTAGGAGGAGAAAAACAAGATTACTCTTCAAAAATCTTTTCAAATGTTCACTATACAAAATACCTGTGGAATGATCACTAAATATCACTGTTAGGTCCAAAGTTTTCTGTTGTAAATCCCTCCCTCCCTCCCTTCTTCCTTTCCTCTCTTCCTCCTTTCCTCCATGCCTTTGCTTCTCTATACAAAGCTATTTTGGAGTATTTTTGCCTCCTGAATGAGACCTCTGCTGGATTATTATTTGTTGGCAAACACCATAGGCTCACATTGTACTCGGTTGGCTTTTGCAAGTTTTGACCTTTGGGCAATTTTCCTCTACCAGCTGGGCATTATTAAATCAGATGTCATTTTGTGGCAGAACTTTCATCTTATGTTGTAATACTCCACAACACCTAGTGTGCTACTGGGCACAGAGTAAATGTTTCTTGATTGATTTATGACAGGTGGCCTTATATAAACTTATTAAAGTGCTTAAAATTTACATTACTGGCCACTCTTATGGGCTTTCAGCTGAAGATAAGTAATTATCACCAAGAAAACTGCATTGTTCTATTAACTACCGTTATTGTAAGTTATAAAATAATTATAAAATAATCTGTAAAATTAAAGATGGATGCCAAAGAAACTCATTCTAGATGATGGATCCTGAAGGCAGGATCCTTAATCTCTTAATCCTTGATCTCTTAAAATTTGGTCAAGAGATTTGATCTCAACAGAGTTTCTAAGGGAGCAGGAAGCTTTACAAAATTCACCAAGGTTCAGGTTACATTGCCAGTTATTTCTAGAACAGTCTGAAGCCTTTGGAATAAACAAGAATGAAAGAGCAATAAAATATTCAGTAGCCTCTAGTTTGCAGTGTAGGATTGAAACCTTTGAGGTTTATAACATCTCCCACTCATGTCACCTTCAGTAAACTCCACATATAAAAACCAAGAAGAATGAATATTCCTTCTGACATTAAATGTTTTCCTAAAGTGCTTTAAATTTTAATAATCTAAAAAAGATTCTATGAAATTTGCATAGGAGGTACATTGCAATACCTACCATTTGCTGCAATCCAATGCAAGCCAATGGTCTTAGATGGTTGAATAGTAATTATAAATCTTATGAGCAATTCTATCACATCTCTATCAGTTATGGCTTGTACTCTGTTTCTTCAGCTCTCAAACTACTCACTAGAGGTTCCTTTATAACCTAGAAACAGTGACCACTGAGCTTCACTGGAGCTGAATACCTGTGTAAGACACGGATACCATTTCAATTAATAATAGATCTCTTATCCTACACCTACAGGCTTGTTTATGGAGTCAGTGGCCACAAGTGAGATCGTCATTGGAACATCTGAGCAGAATTTGTCAGTATCAGGTTAACAAACCTTAAGCTAACTTAGAATAAGACAGGTTTCAAACATGTGTATTAATATGATATCAGGGAAGCACATTGTTGGACAGAACATGTCATAACTTGGCAAATGCTCCGCCAGTGATAAAGCAAACTTTAGGACTGTAAAGTATACTCATGATTGAATAAATGATTCTAGTGTGCTATTTGTATTTCTTTAATAATAAACATTCACTGATCAATTATTAAAAGATCTATAGAAATAAATTAGTTAAAAGTGACAAATTGCAACCATTAATTACATAATACCTTCTAATTGATAAGCCTTCTTTGAGGAACTCAAAGAAATTATATGTCATTTATGCATACTCATAAGGTTTTGTAGAAACATTCTATTTAATGGCAGCCACCAGTCATATATAAACTATTAGTTCTGTTCTATATAGTTTGAACCATATAATGTCAAGGTTGTGGAGAAAGAGGAATGCTTTTACACTGTTGATAGAAATGTAAATTAGTTCAACCATTGTGGAAGACAGTGTAGCAATTCCTCAAATATTCAGAACTAGAAATACCATTTGACTCAGCAATACCATTAGTCGGTGTATTAATCTATTTTCACACTGCTGATAAAGACATACCCGAAACTGGGAAGAAAAATAGGTTTATTGGACTCACAGTTCCACATGGCTGGGATGGTCTCATGGGTCATGGTGGAAGGTCAAAGGCACTTCTTATATGGTGGTGGCAAGAGAGAATGAGAGAGAAGCCAAAGCAGAAACCCCTTATAACCATCAGATCTTGTGAGAGTTATTCACTACCACAAGAACAGTAAGAGGGCCCCCATGATTCAATTATCTCCCATCAGATCCCTCCCACAACACGTGGGAATTATGAGAGTACAATTCAAGATGAGATCTGAGTGGAGACACAGTCAAACCACGTCACTGGGTATAAAACCATGTCACTGGGTATATAATCAAAGGAATTCTATTATAAAGATGCATGCACAAATATGTTCATTGCAGCACTATTCACAACAGCAAAGACATGGAATCAACCCAAATGTCCATCAATGGTAGATTGGATAAGGAAAATGTGATACATATACACTATGGAATATTATACAGTCATAAAAATGAAAGAGATCATGTCCTTTGCAGGGACATGGATGAAGCTGGAAGCTATTATACTCAGCAAACTAACACAGGAACAGATAACCAAACACCACACATTCTCACTTATAAGTGGGAGCTGAACAATGAGAACACATGGACACAGGGAAGGAAACGACACTTACTGGGGTCTGTCAGGGTAGGGTGGGGGTGGAGAGAGCATTAGGGAAAAGAGCTAATGAATGCTGGGCTTAATACCTAGGCAATGGGTTATTAGGTGCAGCAAACCACCGTGGCACATGTTTACCTATGTAACGAACATGCACATCCTGCACATGTACCCCAGAACTAAAAAAACACCAATAACGTAATTCAAAAATACAGTCTAATATTTGCAGTTTCAGATAGCTCAACCTAACAGTTGAGAAAGCCAAAACTCTGAAAGATTAAATAATTTGCACAAGCCAATAGAGTTGGTAGTAGGAGAGCAAGCTTTGATCCAGTCTGTCTATGTGCAAATCTGTCAGCCACTTCACTTTCAGTGTTCAGTCCTGTTCATTGTCCCAGTGACATCTCCAGCTTTGTGGCAGTTATGCTCAAGTCAAAGCAGCTTGACCTTAGAAGCACTTCCACATTTTGGTGGAACACAGCAGCAGATGATGATCACTTCATGCCTGAACTATTCCAACCTGCCTCGATCTACTTTCCTCCCTTTGAAGATCTTGTCCTTATTATATTCTGAGTGACGATAGAAACGGTCAGATGAGAACTCATCCCAGTTCATTTAGAAACTATCTGACCAGTGTATGCAGCAGTCTGTGCAAGAAAAAACTACATACCTTAAAAGACAAAGTTCATATATGTATTTTCTAAGCCAACAAAATTGATTTTAATTAGAGTCCTGGATATGCTCCTGAGACACTGCACTGTTATATGATACATATATCTTCTTCCTCCATATACATGCTATTTGAAGCAGGAAACAAAAATAGCCTTGTGTCTTATTATAATTCATTTCTTCACATAACTACATGCTCCACATAACTACATTTGTCATGGCTGGCTTCCTTGTTTGCTTCTTCGTCCCAGTAGTTCAAAATATATTGCATTAAAATAAATTAATTTGAGATTAAAATTAAAAAGAGTAAAATTGTTTTGTTTTCTTCTTAGCAGTTTCAGATATGCATGCATACTTTTTTTTTCTTTTTCTTCCTTTACTGTTCTTTTCAACTGTCTCCTTTATATGTGACTACTTCAGGGACATTTTATTTTGAACAAACACACACAGAACTAATTTGTATGGATTAGCTTTTTCCTGATGGAGAGATGTTAGGTTATGTCAGTCATAATTTCATTTTCTAAAAATCATTTTAAGATGTATCTCTGTTCTGCTTTGTCTATGATCTGTTTCTTTCCTTTATCCCACTAAGATTTTTATCTCTCGGCTTTAGTATGGAGCAAAAAATTACGTTTACATAAAGAAATCCATTTAAAATATAATATCAGGAAAAAATGGACTTCTGAATATCCTACACAGATATAAAACTTATATTAGTTTCTTCTTTTTTATATCTAGTCCTATGTAGCTTGTATTGTGAGAAATTATTTTTTTAAAGGATATTAAATCTAGAGTTCCCAGCATAAATAGGATATGTGTTCTATTTCATGGCTGTGGAGAACATCAGATAAGTTGTCAGATGGAATGGTGATCTGATTAACATAGTTTCAAAATATGCTATAATGATAACTGATAACCTGAAATTATATGGATGTGATCTAAACTGGAAGTAATATCTACAGCTGGATTTGGCCCATGACCAAAAATAACCTTCTATCTGTTTCTGTAAATTAACATACTCACTTGTTGATTACTGTCTATGGCAGCTTTCATGCCACAATGACAGAGTGGAGAAGTTTCAGCAGAGATTGCATGGTCTGCAAAACTGAAAATACTTACTGTCTGGCCTATTTGTCTTCCTGACCCCAGATATATAGCATGTAAGTGTTTAGAAATAAGTCCTATAAAATGAATACAGGAAGAAGATGAAAATGCAATCCTATTTTACATCTAATTTAAAAGGTGGGGAATAATCTTCTAAGAGACTTAGGCTAAATTGTCATTCCTTTGAAGGGCTTGTAATTCAAAGAAATTCTAGAAAGTAGAGGTGAGTGAGTATGAAATGAGGGTCAGTAATATAGCTTTTCAAAACTTCATTAGATATGTAGTTGTAAGTAAATAGTTTCATTGAGTGTTATACTTTAATAAAGACCAGTGAAAGGTGGTCTTGTAAACTTTGGTGGTAAAGTTGCAATTGAGCTGGCTAATGTAAAATTCTCATTACTGTCCACCATTTCTGACACTAAAGAACTAAAATATTTTGTTTGTTTTTTTTCTAAGCCTCTGGGGAAGATGGAACTTGTTATAGTCATGATAGGCAAGATATGGCACAGTAATAAACAATCCCCAAATACCAGTGGCAGAAAAACAAGGGTTTAAGTTTTGTTCATGCAACATGCACTGCATGTCTGGTGACCCTCCAGGCAGCTGTCCTCTGTGTGATGGCTCAGCTTTGCCTCTTCACATCAAGACATGCTTCCATGATTATGGCAGTAAAAAAAAAGAATATTCTGAAAAGTATCACAATGATGATTCAATGCTTCTACCCAGAGATGACAGACATATCACCTCTACTCACATTCTATTTTCTAAAGAAAATCACATGATCATTCCTCACCTTAAGGAGGCAAGGAAGTGTAATTACCCCATGTATCCAGAATGAAGACAGCAAGAAAGTTTGAGGGGAAGCATAGGACTATTGGACAATGGGCCGGCTCAATAGTAGTTCTCTTTGTATTTTCTCAACCTTCTCTCACCAGCCCTTCAGGAGTGCTTTCAGAAGATCATATGGTTGGCCTCAATAGAAGGAGAAACTTACAAGAAAAAATGTTGGAATTCAAAATATGCATAGGCAGGCAAATGGATAGGTTGGTGCTTTTGTTGCAAAGATCAACCAGATTTCTGAATTCTTGATCACTGCATATTTTGTTATAGGTCTGACTAAGATATTTCCCTTAGCTGCCAGGGAGAAAACTAGGGCCTTTTCTAACTTGGTTCCCAGTGTGACAACCAATGTAAAACAACACCATTCTCTCTAAATCTACAAACAGCTTTGAAGGAAAGCAGATAAAACATAAACAAAAATCGTGAGCTAGTTTCTCCTCACTCTGGATTATACATGATGAGCATTCTGAATCAGTTTTTTCATCAGCCCAGCATCAAATTTCAAAAGCCATTCTCTATCAGTTTCTTCTTGGTTGACTCAGTCCTTCCTTATTCTCTGTATTAAGCATACATTTCAGAATTCTTGCTCCAGTAGCTTTGTTCTACTTCACACTTTCAACTCTGATTTTCTCTTGGTTTGAATACATCTTTGTCCTTATTTCTTTCATGAGTCAATAGCTGTCTCATCACAAATGTATAACATCATATAATATTCATAATATAACGTCAGTCTCCTCGTGTATAACTGGGGAAAAGTGTTCTTCATAATGGTCATGTTTATTTACTGCAAGAATCTTACAGATTTTATTAGAAGAACAGATGATTTTCTTTTCAAGTTTTCTCTATGATGCAGATAGAAATAAAGGATAATAGGTTATGTATTCCAAAGTCTGTAAATCAATCCATGCCTATCCCTGCTCATTCACACATACTTACAGTGTTCATCAAGCTTCCTCTTTTTCCTCAAATTCACCTTTATTTTTGCAAATTTGATGAATTTCTTTTTGTTCTCTTAGTGTATACACATTCTAAAATAGTCCTCAGGTTTTTGCAAATTAAATTTCTTTCTTTCTTTCTTTCTTTCTTTCTTTCTTTCTTTCTTTCTTTCTTTCTTTCTTTCTTTCTTTCTCTCTTTCTTTCTCTCTTTCTTTCTTTCTTTCTGGAGTAGCAAAGGCCAAGGCAGGCAGATCACTTGAGGTCAGGAGTTCCAGACCAGCCTGGCCAATACAGTGAAACCCCATCTCTACTAAAAACACACACACACAAAAATTAGCCGAGTGTGGTGGCAGGTGCCTATAACCCCAGCAGCTCAGGAGGCTGAGGTAGGAGAATCATTTGAATCCAGGAGGTGTAGGTTGCAGTGTGCTGAGATCACTGCACTCACTCGAGTGGGTGCAATAGCACTCCAGTCTGGGTGTCGCAGTGAGACTCCACCGCAAAAAAATAAAATAAAATAAAATAAAATAAAATAAAATAAAATAAAATAAAATGAAAGAAGTAGCAAGTGAAAATGCTTACTAGAGTCATTGTTATTTACAAACTAAAGATTAAATCTAAACACTTTATGGTATATGGAATTTCCCATGCCTTAAGCTGAGATACCTTAAAATTTGAGTTGGTCAGAATTCAAATATCTTGGAGTCTTCAAATGTTAATCAATATTACTGTATTCAGTTTGTGTTTTTCATTTTAGAGATCTAACTTACAACTTGAGATATAGTTGCTATGATTTGGATCTAGTTTTCCCCTGACAAAACTCATATTGAAATTTTATTTTCAATATGGCAGTACTGGGAGGTGGGGCCTAGTGACAGGTATTTGAATTATGAGGCACTGCCCCATGAACAGATTGATTAATGCCCTTTCATGGGAATGAGTGAGTTCTCTCTTTGGAATGAATTAGTTTTCAAGAGAGCAAGTTGTTATAAGTGAGCCTAGCCTCTATTGCACGACTCTCTATACACACTGGCTTTCCCTCTTGTTTCCTTGTCATTTTGTGATGCAGCATAAGGCCCTCACCAGAAGTCAAGTGGATGCCAGAATCATGCTTACAGGACTGCCCAGCCTCCAGAATCATAAGCCAAATAAACCTCTCTCATTTATAAATTACCCAGCCTTGGTTATCTTGTTATGCAAAATGGACCAAAATAATGGCTCACACTAGTTGGATTCCTATTCCACTGTTTAGTTGTCAGCACTTCAGTATCAACTTAGATCCCTCTTTAATCTTATATATCCTTTCCCCAGTATCCAATTTGGAAAGGGCTAAACCGTATGAAACTGAAAGTAGCTGGAGTTGTATTAATCTTGTAGGTGCTTGAAAAGGCAACATGTAGAGACCTGCTTCAAAATAGTGTCCAGAATTCATAAGTCTTTGTCATGCCATAAGAGCAGACCAATGACCATTTCCAGTGGGCAATTGAGCATAGGTCTGATGGTTTTCTATTAACACTAGGTATTATTGGTGATGCCCTCTCAGATCCAAATATTCATGCAATTCACAGTTGGCATCTTGTTCATGATTGATGGCTCAATGTGAAATGCTGGGTTGGTGATGGATTTCACTTATGACTGTTTCTAAAGTATTTTTCTTAACTTTCTCTGCTAGCTGGACATTCACCAAAGTTATTAAACTCAATACCTGTGACATTTTAGGTTTGCACATATTTGCTAGCATTATCTTTTCAAAATTTTCTTTTCTCTGAAAGTATGGATACAATAAACAAACTTGGCATTGATTTTTCATTTCTACCCAGTGTAAATTGTTACTTTCTAGGTGTAAATCATTGAGTGACTATTTCAAGTTTGGATTAATTACGGGGCATGCTTTATAAATTAAAAAATTCATATAACCCACTCATCACAGGGTAGTCATAAATTCTTAAATTGTTTAAAGAAAGATGAAAGAAAATAAGGCAATCATTTGAAAAATATAAACATTTTTGAAATTATGATTGTGTGTTCAATAAAAATAAAAACAGAAGTTTAAACTCAAACCAACCTGTTCCCTAAAACTTGAGAATTTCAGCTTCTAACTTTTGTCTTCTGCAATATGTTTGCTATTATGATTCTTGTTGATTGCTTGATTTCAAAGTATAGATACGTGATATTCTGGCCCTGACTTTCTCTCCAACAATAATGTTCTTTGCACAACCTCCCTCACTTATTCCCACACCTTCACCTAAGTATTGAGTTCTCTCTCTCTCGCTCACTTTTGCTCTTTGTCTTCAACTACTTCTCACTGTCACCTCCTTCCTCACATGGCCAACACCGCCTGTGCCATTGTTATTCTTGCTCTCCATAAAAATCCTATTTCATGAGTTAACAGGACCAAAAAAAAGACAACTTTCCAAGACTCTACCACTCAATCTACTCACCTGTAACATCACAGCCTCAACCCTGTCTTTTCCCTTCATTAGGATTAATTCATTGTCCATGTTCCTAACTGAACAACTGTTTCTGTTGTGTACTAACTCCCATTCTCTCTCACCTACTATATTGCTTGGCTATCATTTCCTCTCTCTCCTATCAATTTCTACTATCTGCTCTATAATTAACATCAATATAAAACTGCTGTTGTTTCTCCTTGTTAAAATAAAAACAATCTTCTCTTGACCCCACTTTCTCTCTAACTACGGTCCCTTTAAAGCAAAACATTTAAGGCATGTTGTCTATAATCTATGTTCAATTCCTTTCTTCCTTATCTGTCTTAAACCCATTATAAAAAGGTGATTGCTCCTTCCATGCCACCCAAATTCCTCTTGTTAAGGACAACAGTGACCTCCCCATCCACTCGATTAGAAAATCTGTTGACTCCATCTTCACATTGTATCTAAAACCTCATTACTTTATATCACTCCTATTGCTATCACGCTAGCCAAAGTCAGTAGGATTATAACCCACCAGGAACACCACCATAGCCTTTCAACATGCCTGCCTACTTCAACCCTCATTATGCCTCATACCCCAATTATTTTTGGCACAGCAATATGATCTGTTAAAAAGTAAGTAGATCATGCTACCCACTGTTTAAAATGTTCCAGTGCTTCCCATCTCCTTCAAAGTAAAAGTCAGTCCATAGAAAGGCCTGTGAAATTGGGTCTCCCTCCTTAATTCTTTTCCATTACCCTTTTAACCAATTTCTCCATCTAATTTTCCCCCTGCTCACTTTACCATTCTCACCTGAGCCTCCACACCATTTCAGGACATTTCAGGACACTTGCACCTCAAGGCTTTTGCCTTTGCTGTTCTCTTTCCATTGCCTGAAGTACTGTTTCTCCAGGGAGTTCACCAGGATGATGAGCTCACTTTCTTCAGGTCTTTGATCAAATATCTTATTAAGGTCTTCCCTGACCGGCCTTTAAATTTTGCATTTACATTCTGTCTACTTGCCTCTCCTGCTTAATTTTCTTCTCAGCATTATCAATGTCTGGAATACTATATATTTTAATTTTTTTTTTACTTGCTTTCCACACTGCAGTGTAAACCCAGTGAGGCAGGGAACGTTGTCATTTTTCTTTGTTACCGTATCTGCAGTAGCAGAACAGTTCCTGGCACATGGTAAACCTTCAACAAAATGTCATAAATTGTAAAGGAAAGATATTGGACACTATGCTTGGTTGGAATTACCTGCAGATATTGCAAAACTACTAAGACATCTACCTTCACACTCCAACCAGAAACTATTACAAAATTGATCTCAACCTGTTGTATCTTTCCTATGACATTGTTGGTTTCTTGAGGGAAGATACGATGCTTTTTATTTCTATATTTTTATCATTTGGAAAATGGGTGTGGGCAATGAATGTTGAATGAGTAAATATGTAGAATAAAAAAAAACCTTGATGAATTTTAAAGACCCCCGTCATTTGAATGTTCTGCTCTGTCAGAAGATTGAGGCTGTCATGTACTCTTCAATAATGTCATGGGGATGGATGCCCCAAATTATTCTCTGACCATAAAGAACATTCTATGCTTCTCTTGAGCTAGTTTAGAAATAAACATTGTGGATAACCTTGGTTGCTATGTAAGTCAGATAACCTGAAATTCACTTGATTTTAAAAGACTTGGAAATAGAACTAATTGCTTTTTCCTTTTTTTTTTTTTTTTTTCTGAGACAGAGTCTCGCTGTCTCACCCAGGCTTGAGTGCAGTGGCTCAATCTTGGTTTAAGCAATTCTCCCACCTCAGTCTCCTGAGTAGCTGGGACTACAGGTGCCTGCCACCACACCCAGGTAATTTTTGTATTTTTGGTAGAGACAGAGTTTTGCCATGTTGTCCAGGCTGGTCTTGAACTCCTGACATCAGATGAACTGCCGTCCTCAGCCTCCCAAAGTACTGGGATTATAGGTATGAGCCACTGCGCCCAGCCAAGAGAGCTGATTTTCAAAGTTGTCTTTAGTTTAATCATTTAGGCATAAACTGATGGCTGCTTTCTCAATGTCATCCTCATTGTCATTTACACATACTGATCTACCTTCAGTATGGCCATTTTCACGATATTGATTCTTCCTATTCATGAGCATGGAATGTTCTTCCATTTGTTGGTGTCCTCTTTTATTTCACTGAGCAGTGGTTTGTAGTTCTCCTTGAAGAGGTCCTTTACATCCCTTGTAAGGAAATAAAATGAAGATATTTTCTTAGTACAAATGTATACGTGCACAAAAATTTCTTAACAAAATAAGGAGAAAAACTCATGACAATTACAGTCCTCGTTTCTGCAGCTGGTCACATGTTGTATTGGTGGCTACCTTCTTCTACTACCCATTCTGAATTCCCTTTGCTTGCAGCAAGCACTTCAGCTGGTTGTGATGTTTTACATGGTAGAGTGACCCAAATCTTCATTCCTGAAAGTTCTGAGCCGTTTGTCTTCCTGCCTGGATTGGGTTGGTGTAGTTTCCCATTGAACTTAATCACAGGGCATGGTACTACTAAGAGATGCCCTAAAGGATCTCCTGTATTCCATGAATACTCTTCCTTACCTCCATTGTGGAGTAGTAGTCTGATTTCATCTTGATAGTCTGGGTCAATTTCTCCAGCCAACAATGTGACTCTCTTCTTAGCCTGTTGACTTAGAGGTGGGAGGAGCCCAAAGGTGGAAATCTTAACTTCCAGTTTAATGGAATTGTTGTGTCTTCTGGTGGCAGCATTCCTTCCTCTGAACTTAAGACCTCCAGGCCAGCAGAACATAATGTCGTGAGAATAGGAAGAAAAATTTTTGCTAGTGGGTCACTAAATGTAATGGTGAGTAGTACCAGTTTCACTTTCACCTCTTGATTCCTGGACCTGTGAATCCCTGACTATGGGAGAAACAGCACCATATATTGGTCAATGATTCAGAGGATACACAGTCTTCAAGAGAACTTTGTCTCAAAGTATTGTCACTTAGTTGGCATTGTAATTGTGGCTTAAAGGCCATTTTACCATTCTCTCAATCCAGCTGCTTCAGGATGATGGGGAACAAGATAAGACCAGTGAATTCCATGACCATGAGCCCACTGCTTCACTTCTTTAGCGTAAAGTGAGTGCCTTGGTCAGAGGCAATGCTTTGTGGAATACCATGACAGTGAATGAGGCATTCCATGAGTCCATGGATGGTAGGTAGTCTTGGCAGAAGCATTGCGTGCAGAATAGGCTGACCCATATCTGGAACAAACATCTATTCTGGTGAGGACAAACCTCTGCCCTTTTCGTGATGAAAGAGGTCCAATATAATCAATCTGCCACCAAGTAGTTGGCTAATCACCCTGAGGAATGGTGCCATATCAAAGTCTGTGTTGGTCTCTGTTGCTGGAAAATTAGGCACTCAGTGGTAGCTGTGGCCAGGTCAGCCTTGGTGAGTGGAAGTTCATGTTGCTGAGCCCATGCATAACCTCTATCCCTGCCACCACGGTCACTTTGTTCATGAATCCATTGGGTGTTGACAGGGGTGGCTGGGGAAAGAGGCTGAGTAGGGTCTATATAATGAATCATCCAA
Organism: Theropithecus gelada; assembly: GCF_003255815.1. Taxonomy (NCBI): domain Eukaryota; kingdom Metazoa; phylum Chordata; class Mammalia; order Primates; family Cercopithecidae; genus Theropithecus; species Theropithecus gelada. The sequence goes on along the minus strand of NC_037670.1, from coordinate 149,167,592 downwards.
TGCACTTGATGATTACAGTCCTCTGCTGAGGTCACTCTTTGATGAACATTCACATAGGACACAAATATCTTCACAGTATTTTACCACTCAGAGAGGTCCACCCACATACCTCTTCCCCAAATTCCTTTGTCACCAATTTTCCAATCATGCTTCTTCCAAGTCCCTGACCATCAAACCATTGGCTGCAGCCCATGAATCAGTATATGATAGCCCATCTAGCCATTTCTCCTTCTAAGCAAAGTACACAACCAGGTGCACTGCTCAAAGTTCTGCCCACTGGGAAGATTTCCCTTCACTGCTTTCCTTCAGGGATGTCCTAGAAAGGGGCCATAGTGCTTCAGCTGTCCACTTTTGCATGGTGCCTGTATATCGTGTAGAACTGCATGTAAACCAGGCCATAGATTTATCTTCCTCTCTCATCTGACCATAGGGAACTCCCCATAAGGCCATTGGTGCAGGGTGGGAGAGAGAAGGCAGGGTGACAGCAGTAGAGACCATGGGCATTTGAGTCACTTCCTCATGTAACTTACTTGTGCCTTCAGGACCTGTTGAGCCTGATTACGTATGTATCACTTCCATTTGATGATGGAATGCTGCTGTGCACAACCCACTTTATGGCTAGATGGGTCAGAAAGCACCCAGTTCATGATAGGCAGTTCAGGTCTCATGGTAATGGTCATTCTGTTTATCATTTTGAAAAGCTTCCAAAAGGTTTGTTTTCTACAGTGGCTGGGCCATTTCCAATCTTACCAGCAATATATGAGGATTCCAATATCTCTGTATCCTCACTAACAGAGTTATTGTCTGTCTTTTTCATTTTAGCCCTGCTAGTGTATATATAGTGGTATCTTATTGTGCTTTTGGTTTGCATTTCCCTAATAAATAATAATCTTGAGATTCTTTTCTTCTGTTCATTGGCCATTAAGAAGGATATTTTGAGAGAGAATTTCTATTTTCAGGGAAAGTCTTTTTGAAAACAAGCCACTTTAACAAATGTGAAATGTAGATAGAATCTAGCTAGGATAAACATGAAGGAAAGAACTCTCCATGCTGAGAGAACAGCTGTTATAAAGCTCCTGAGGTTCAAAGACCCTTGATTTTCCAGAAACTGAAAGAGGCCAGTGTGACTGGACAAAAGCCAGTGACAGGGAAGGTGGCAGTGAAAGGTTGAGAGAGGTCAGCAGGAGCTGAAGCATACACAGTCTTGATAGGGCACAATTCAGAAAATAATTTCATTCTCAGGGCAAAGGGAAGACAGCAAATTTTTAAGCAGAGAAGTGAGATAATCTGATTTATGTTAATAATAGCTGATGCTGTATAGCACTTAAATTCTAGGCATCATTTTAAAAGCTTTACAAATATTTACTGGATCCATCATCCTATGAGGTAGTATATCATTTTCCTATTGCTGCTGTAACATGTTACCATAAATTTAGTGGCTTAAAAGAGCACAGTTTCTTATTTTCTGGTTCTAGAGGTCAGAAATCACTTTCACTGGGCTAAAATCAAGATTGTCAACAAGGCTGTGTTCCTTCTGGAGACTCCAGGAGATAATCCATTTTCTTGCCTTCTTCTATTTCAGGAAGCTGCCCACATTCCTTGGCTTATGGACCAAGATCACTCTGATGGCTGCATCTGTCCTCATATCTCCTTCTCTGACTCTGACCTCCTGCCTCCCTCTTATAAGAACCCTTGTGATTACACTGGAACCACCTAGCTAATCCAAGATGATTTTCCCATATCAAGATCCTTAACTTAATCACATCTCTAAAGTCCATTTTTTTCATGTGAAGTAACATATTCACAGGTACCAGGGATTGAGATGTGGACGTCGTCATGGGACCATTATTCTGTCTACTGCAGGTATTCACTATTATTTTCTGTGTAGTAACTTGTTTAAGGTCAGTCATATAGGCAGTGACAGCACTGGGATGTAAACCCAGAGCTCTGATTCCAGAGAGCTCATCTTCAATCTCTAGGCTCCCCTAGCTTTGTACAAATGTGTGATTATTTCTTTTCCATTGGTACTGACCTTATTGAACTCTTCATTACAATATGTTTACTATATCAAGCATGAATGTATATAAAGAGTTCATGAATGATTCTCCTGTATGCCTGTGGATGAAGCTCAGTATGTTTGACTCCTTTTATGCTTGTGATTTAAAATCTCTAAAACTTAATTCATCTAGCATAACTGAAACTTTACACCCATTAAACAACTCATTTCCCCAACTGCACAACACCTGGCAACCACCATTGTATTCTGTTTCTATAAATTCGACCATTATAGATACCTCATGTAAATAGAATCATGCAGTATTTGTCCTTTTGTGCTGGGTTTATGTTATTTAGCATAATGTCATCCAGATTTATTCATGTTGTTGCAAATGGCAGTATTCCTTTTTTTAAAAAACTGGAGATTTATTTATATATATACACACACACATTAAAAACATATTATATATGTTATATATGTGTATATATACATACATATAAAAACAGATTACATATATAGTACATATATATGTATATACACATACATAATTTTCTTTGTCTATTCATTTGTTGATGGACACTTGGGTTGTTTCCATATCTTGGCTACTGTGAATAATGCTTCAATGAACATGGAGTGCAGCCATCTCTTTGAGATCCTGATTCTCATTTTTAAAGATATATACCTAGAAGTGTGGTTGCTGAATAATATGGTAATTCTATTTTTTATTTTTTGAAGAATCTCCAGTTTCCCATAGCTGCTACACCATTTTATATTCCAATCAGCAGTGTACAAACAAAAGTTTCAATTTCTTCACATACTCACCAATACTTATCTTTTTAAAAAATTAATAGCCATTCTAAAAAGTGTGTGGTTTATTCTTTTCTATGTTTTTTATAAATGTCCTCCTAGCTGTTAATATTGGTATTTTTCTTTTATCTTTCCAAGTATTTGGCTATTTCTTGAAAAATATAAGTAATAAATTTCTGCCTGATATTATAGGAAAGGAAATTTGACGTTTGTATCAATAGCTCTTTGTCTATAAACTGAATATCCTAATATATTTATCTTATTACAAATGAGTATAATGAGGAAAGACTCATGATACTTCTTTGTTTTCAGGTCACTTTAACTGTCTGAGGCTGCATGTTGATTAACAGTTTCTGTTTCAGAGGGTTTGGCTGTTCAGCAGATTTAATGGAGAGAAAAACAGGTGAAATCATTATACAAAATAAGAGGTACACATACTAAACACCTATGTGAAAAGATATCCTAACTATAATTTCACTGGTAAACCCTGAACACATTAAAGAATTGCAATTCTGAAGTTTGCAGTTTGTTTAAGCCTAGATATTTAAATGATCAGTTGACTAGAAAATGCAGCCTACAATGTATTTTAAACGTTAGTATCTGAATTCATATGCCTTTAATTAATTGCTGTTGGTGGAATATTTTTGTCTTTTGGGAAAAAAATTGCCTCCATTTTCTCCTTATTTGTAATTTAGGCTTTATATTACAATTATGTTTGAAACACAGGCTGCTTTTTATCGTTTTGGGGAATATTAGAACCAACAAATATATCCCCTCATTAATACACAAAGTCTTATAGCACATCTGAGCAAGACTTTGCATTTTAAATTGTTGATTAGAACTCTCATAATTTGCATGCATATTAAAATGTATTCTGAAAATAAGGGTGTTCTGGAAAATGTTGATCATACTGCTTGCAATTTGTCTTGCAATTACATAAAATAGTTTAAAACTTGACTGGGATCTTGGTGAAATAGAGGATGATAGAAGATGATAGAAGCTTATCATCTTTCTTGCTATATTTCTGTTTCTTTAATTAGTATTTCCTTCCAAGTTTTGAAGGGCACGCTAAGATGACATGTTAAGCCAATTGTCTAGTTTACTTCTAAGATATGAGGGGAGGTTTGGGGGTTTCCTGCAAATGTGCTTTTTTTCTCCTAAATCCTTCTCTGACTTACTCTCATCTCAGTGGTTTCTGATGTTCTGGCACAAGCAGTGACTTAGAGTCTAAAGAATTGGGTTTCAGAATCAGCTTGGCTCTAAAGATGACTTTGGGCCAGTCACTTAGCATCTTGGGGAACAGGTTCACTAAGTTACAAACTACAAGAATTGGACTGGGTGATACTGAGTGTCTCTTCTCACACAAAGGCTCCACACTATCAGTGATATGATTTTCCAGGCATTTATTATGCAATGGCACACTAACTCAAGGTCAAAATGGTTCAAGGAATGGCCAGCACAGAGCCATTCCTACTTAGGTTCTCAGGGTTTGAGAATCCTCTGCCAAGTCACTGAAGTCCTGCTTCTTCCCAGCTGAAGTCCTGTGTTTTCTCGGTTTTCCTCTGATCCTCTCTGGCTCACTTCCAAACTAAATTTAAGCTTCTGCTCCTAAGCTTTTCTGGCCACTAAATAAACCAGATTTTTCCTCCTGATTCTTCATTTTTCCAGGGTGCATAAAGTGGAATAACTTCTGTAATCTCTGCATCTCCTGTGTTCACATCTGTGTGTGGCCCCAGTGTTTTCTGTTGCACTTGTTCTCACTTTTACCTTCTCTTGTTCATTTTTCCTTTTTTGTTGTTGTTTTTTAATGACTATGTGTGAGTCATTTCTCTCTTCTCTCTCTCTTGTTATTCATTATCTATCCATCTGTATTAGCCAGTAATCAAAATCAAGTGTCTTACCCTTTATAAAGTAGCACATTTGAGCTGCTGCTTCTCTGAAGAAGATACAATTGTGTGCTGACTCACATATTCAAGGATATACAAAGGGCCTCTCCTCACTCATCTCTACACCTCAGTGATCATTATGGGTTTTTGCTGTGGAAATGATTCCAGTTTGGGAATAGGAGCATGAGTGGTCAAGTTATTTACATTTTCTTAATAAATACCAATCTAAACATCTCTTTTGAAATAGCAAGAGTAATCAACTATTTCATATGTAGTATTGGAAAAAAATTGAGGTTAATTGCAGATATTTGTGCTGTAAAGTTTAGGAGCTTTCAAAGGACTAGAATTTATTTGTTTCTGCTATGTTAATCTAGTCTCAACTCTATTCCAGTAATAATTCCTAAATAAAAAATTTGAACTAGAAATGACTATTCCTCTTTAGTGAATCCTAGCATGGCAACTTAAGAGTTATGTTCCAGACAGAGCCTTGCTATGCAAAGTGTGGTCCTTGAACCAGCAACATGGGCAACATTTGAGAGCTTGTTAGAAATGCAGAATTCGGCCGGGCGCGGTGGCTCACGCCTGTAATCCCAGCACTTTGGGAGGCCGAGGCGGGCGGATCACAAGGTCAGGAGATCGAGACCACAGTGAAACCCCGTCTCTACTAAAAATACAAAAAATTAGCCGGGCGCGGTGGTGGGCGCCTGTAGTCCCAGCTACTCAGGAGGCTGAGGCAGGAGAATGGCGTGAACCCGGGAGGCGGAGCTTGCAGTGAGCTGAGATCCGGCCACTGCACTCCAGCCTGGGCGACAGCGCGAGACTCCGTCTCAAAACAAAAAAAAAAAAAAAAAAAAAAAAAAAAAGAAATGCAGAATTCAATTCTTTATTCCAAACCTCCTAAATCAGATTGTGCTTTTAAAAAATCTCCGATTTTAATGCACTTTAAAGCTTGAAAAACACTACTCTAGAGGGAGTTAATATGAAAAAGACTAGAAATAAAAAATCCATATATATGTGGAAAAATAAATAAGTGGTTTTTATTTGCAGATTAAAAAACTTACAGGAAAATTAGATTATATTTATATGTAAAAATCACTCGAATGTATAAAAACAGTATTGCCGTTACAGATGATCCCAAGAGTTTCCAGATAAAATTGAAATTCAGAGGTAGTGCTATTTATAGGTTTTCATTTGATCAAAATATGTGATAATCATTTCAAACAAAACATTAAATGATCTCACGCTTGGGAGAAGGTGATGCATCAGGAAATCCATTCTGCTGTGCATTGATATAGGTAATATGAGTAACGTATTACTGTGTACCAAAGCATCCTGCAGTTTTAAAGAAAGTTGCCTTTATCCTAACTTCATTAGTTTCTCTTCACTGTGACTCCCACTTCTATTAAAGAAGTTTCATAAAGACTTAATCACACTGTTCTTTGTGTCTCCCTCCTAATTATAATCACACTACCCTATTCAGTAGAGGGCTAATTGTTTCAAAATAGAGTGCTGCAGCAAAAGCCTCAGGTGTATAGTTAAATGAGGTGTTAATTGGATGGCAGATGCGTTAACTTGGGCTTAAGAAAACCGAGGGGATGGTGGTTACAGACTCAGCTATAAGGCCAGAGTCATTTGAATAATTTACCACTCCATTTTTAAAAAGGTTTGATATTTATGTGTGTGTGTATGTATATATTTGAGCCTTGGGACCTGAAATTTAAGTGAGGTCTGGGAGAAATCAAACTGTGGTCAAATGCTAACTGCGATAAGATGTAGAAAAATAACTCATTCCTTGTGTACGGTATTTTCTATCTACTTGTGCAGAGCAGCAGCCCAATTTGAGGAGTCAGAATTACAGTTGACCCTTGAACAATGTGGGAGTTAGGAGTGCCAATTCCCACATGGTAAAAAATCCCAATATGACTTTTGACTTCCTCAACTTGACTATTAATAGTCTACTGTTGGCGAGAAACCACACTAATAATATAAAAAGTCTAATAGCACATTTTTTTGGTTATACATATTTTATATTGTATTCCTACAATAAAGTAAGCTAGGGAAAAGAAAATGTTATAAAGAAAATCATAAAGAAGAGAAAATGTATTTACTATTCATTAAGAAGTGGATCATTATAAAGGTCTCCATCCTCACCGTCTTCATGTTGAGTAGCCTGAGGAGGAAGAGGAAGAGAGGGGACTGATCTTGCTATCTTAGGGGTAGCAGAGGTAGAGGAGGTGGAAAGAGAGGCAGGAGAGGCAGGCACACTGGGTCTAACTTTTACTGAAGAAAAATCCACATGTGAGTGGATGTATAAAGTTCAAACCAGTTTTGTTCAATGGTCAGCTGTACTCTACTCTGCTCTCCTCGCTCTGCCATCTCCCTATTCCATTCAGACCTGTCCACGTTGGGGCATTTGCTCTCTTCTTTCCAATCTTTAGCACCTCTCCTGAAACCCACATATATATCCAAGTGTCCACTAATAGTCATAACCCTTATCACAAAATGGGTGCTTCTTTTTGCCTGTTTCCTACTTAGCACTCATCTTGAGACATCTGATACTTACCACATGTGACAGTAGTGTGGCTTGCTCCTTCACTCCTTATGTGGCCCCTCTGCTCAAACCCTGAGGGGGATCATGCAGATGGGCAGGTACAGAGGCCATGAGGAGTGCTTTTGGGCTCTGGCCCCATGGCAGCATCTGGGGGTGGGTGTCTATGACTCCTGAAGCTCAAGTGGGTGTGTGTTACAGTGTGCTTTTTCAGCTTTGTCGTCTGTAGACGGCTTGTGTTAATCAGCTCAACAGATCCTCTGCCTTATCACAAGGCAGTGTGACAGCCTGGGTTCTTGCCCAGTGTCCTGGGAGAATCAGATCACACATGGGCTAGAAGGATGCGTGCAACGTTTTATTGAGTGATGGAGGTGGCTCTTAGTAAGATGGATAGGAAGCCAGAAGGAGAGGATGGACTGGGCAGAGGGTCTTCCCTTGGAGCCTGGCCGCCCAGTTGGCAGACTCTTCTCTGACTGCCCTTGGCTGAACTCCCCTCAGAGTACAGACGTCCTTCCTCTTCTCTCTTTCTCTGCTGTGTTACTCCACCGTGGTTGGTCTGCCAGTCTGCTGGTCTGTTCCTCTCCTCCTCTTGATGCTCAGCCACTTGTGTCTGTGCCTGCTAAGGTCTCAAGTTTATATGGGCATAGGATGGGAGTGTGGTGGGCCAGAGTGATTTTGAAAAATGCAACATTTGGTTGCAAAAACAGGAGTGCCTGTCTTCACTTAAGTCTGTGGGCATAGGCCCAAGGATAGAGCCCTTGCCAGGGACCCACACTTCTCTACCAAGCACTTGCCTGCTCCCCTCCCATATCGAAAAAGAAGGGTGAGTTTCAAGTAAATCAGAAATAAAGAGGACAGAAGAATCCAAAATGGTGCCTTGGGCATAATAGTATCCTTTTCAAGTTAGCTCCTTGTATCAGCCTCTGGCCAGTTAGCGCATGTGGTTATTCTACCTTATTAAAGAGACAAATACTGAAGATAAAATCAGTGGTCTCAAGTATCATTTCTAACCACTCAGATGAGAATCATCTGGGGGAAATCAGCTGCTTAAAATGCAGATTCCTGGGTCTCACTTCAGTCATTCAGAGTCGGAATCACTGGGATGGCCTTCAGGAACTCACCTCCGTGTGGTTAATTTGAATACAGAACCACTGGTTATCACTTATGCTCATTCAATCTATTGTCAAACATTGCTAAAGTAGTTCCCTGCCGTTGATTCTTCCTTGCCTCTAGAAAAACAAGCAAGCAAGCAAACCAATGAAATCTCCATCTGTTTCAGTCTTAAAAAAAAATCTAGAATTTTTAGTATGGGAAAAATAAGTGAAAATTGTGTAGGCCTTATGCTTTTTTCTTTTTTTAACTCTCCATAAATGATCAAAGTGGAGTATCCTTAAAGGCTGTTCAACAATTAAATAAAAAATATAACACAAACATTCAGCCGCTATACGAATGGCTGATCTAACAGAAACGTAATGCCAAGGTAGGTTAATATCTATGCCATCACCTTTTCATAATAGTTTATTCACATAAATAAACCCTGCAGGATAGAGACAGTAATTTAAAAAAAAAAACTTTTCATATTCACATGCCATAATATATGCTAAACATGGGCTGCAAAGAAACCACAAATGTCAGTAAGCCCACAGTAGCAGATGAATAGTTGAAAGAAAATTAGAAAGATGATGAATGGGAGTTCCATCTGAGTAAGTAATTGTAGATTCAATCACTGTAACCTTTGGGGGCTAATTAGCAAGGTCTGTGGGGTGAGGCTGATACCAGTGAATGCTCTAGGATATTGAAAACATAATAAGTTTTTCTAATTTAAATGGAAAGTTAGGTATTTAAAATAATCTTACTTCTCTTATTGGTTAGAAACACTATTTTGCTAATTAAACTCTGTTGATTGTTAAAATACCATTAGTAAATACTAAAACTTATTTGCATAACTATGTAGATTGACATAGTCTAGAAAATCAAAAGTCATAGGAAACTATTTTTTTAAAATTCTCTTGGTTATAGAGAACTTGCATCAAACCATAGGAAAAGTATATATAATGCATCCAAACTTAGTGATTTTTATGGGAGTTTCTTTGTGTGTGAACATAAAAACATTATTTTAAACGAGATCAGTAAAATGTTACCATTTTCTATAAAAAGGAAGATATTATAATGTGGTCAATTAAAAGAAAAACTTTTATTATTGATATTATGAAGATTACAAGAGCCTGTCACTGATTATTATCTAATAGTTAAATGTTTTTTGCAAATTGACTTCAAAATTTTAGCTGCCAGGATGAACGACGTTCTTTTGAGTCTTAGAGCAAAAAATCATAGCGGTTTTCTAAAGGTTTTCTGACATAATTAGAATACCATTTGTATCAATCTGTGTGTAATTCTTACAGGATAGAATTGGCTGACTTTAGAAAAAACCTTTATATAATAGTAATTTCCTTTATGGAATAATTGAATAAATGTATGGTTTAGCCAAATTTATTTTGGCCAATTCAAAGAAAATAGTAGTTTGAGACAATTTATTTATTACCTGTAACCAAAAGTCTCATGGGAATCTGAACATCCACATAGCTTTGTTTTTATGTCAAGTATATTATTAGTCAAAATACAAACATAGAGTAATCAGTATTCATATTGTTTCTCTGTGAGACTAGAATTTTCAGATGTATATTTTGATTCTTTATATCTTTATGTTATATTGGTTGATTATCTACTCAATAATTTAATAGGATGAGTTCCCTAATCCTTGGTTGATTGGAGCTTTATTTTGTTATGCAAAACATGTGGAGGTAGAAATGTGACCTTTGTAGAACTTAAAGTAAGCAGCCTTGAAATAACTCCTAAATTGCTCTCCATAACTTGTTTCCACTATTTGCCTCCTTTTTCTGTTCTTTGTCTCAGGGTTTTCAAGACAGATGGGGATAAGAAATTAATTTGTGGATGACTAAGCAATAGATGTAAAACAAAGGTTTGAAATCTTGATGTTTAGTAAAACTTTAGATGGCAACAGCTATTTTCACCAGTTAATTATTCCCCTAACACAATCTTTATATATTTATGTATAATTTCATTTCATGTCTTCAGTACCATCAATTTGGAAGAGTATAATCTCTGCCACATCAAACACTAGTGAGGATATGAAGCAACTAGAACTCGTATACATTACTGGTGGGAGCATTAAATGGTACTGCCACTTTGGAAAACAGCTTGACAGTTTCTCACACAGTTAAACATGTACCACCTAGCAAGTCTACTCCTGGGAATTCACTCAACATACAAGAAAATATGTCCACAAAAAGAATTGTGCGAGAATATTTATAGCCGCGTAATTTATAACCATCAAAAACTGAAAACAACACAAATATCCATTGACCAAGAGAATGGGCAAGTAAACTGAAGTATAAGCATACAATAGAATACTACTCAGCAATAAAAAGAAAAAAGAACAACAGGCATGAGATCTCATAGATATTATGTTGAGTAACAAAAGCCAGAAACAAAACTATGAAGATTACAAACATGCGAGATTAATCTATGTTGTCAGAAATTAGAACAATAATTGCCTCTAGTGGTAGGATAGTGTGAAAGAATTAATTAGAAATGAATACAAAGAACTTTCTGGGGTGATGAAAAGATTTCACCTGGCTATTGTCCAGGTGTACACATTTTTCAATACTCATTGAACTGTATACTTAGTATCTGTGCATTTCAACTGTACACAAATTGTAATGCAACATAAAGACCTATATACATGCATAGATACATTTCATCCAATGAATGACTGGGTGTAAAGTATAGCCACCACATTGAGAAAGCCTAGATTTAAATCTTGGCTTGGAAACTTCCTGAACAAGTTACTTTATTTCTCTGTGCCTTATTTTCCTTACACTTAACATTTGATGTAAGGTTTTGTGAGGGTAAAGTAAGTTTATACATTTAAAGAGCATAGAACAGTGCCAGGAACATGATAATGTTTTAATAATTCTTACATATCATAACATTATTTCCCCTAAGACATGAAGATATCAGTTGGATTGTACTTCAACATCTAATTTTTTGTTTCATAGATACTGTTTATTTCTGGGTAGCAAGATAACTTATAAGCCAACAACCATGATGTGCCTAAAGAAGCAATTTTTTTTTTTTTTTGTAAAAATGAAGGTACCAAATGATTGCTTGTTATTTTACTGTGCTGAGCAATTAGCTAGATTTGTCTAAAATTAAAGCTTGTAATTTTAGCTGTCAGTGTGGCAGGTTCAAAACCAAACATATAAAGTTCATTTGAGACCATTGGAAATTTTGGCCCCAATATTTATATGTATGTTTTACGTTGAACTTCAAAATTTCTACTTTAAATAAAGAGTCCTATAAATAAAACTCTTGGACACTTTTACATAGTAGATGGAATGGAAGCCAATAGCTTTCATAATTGAAAGAATACAATTAGTTGCAGTGAATATAACTCCCAGTTCATTCGACTCACCAAATAAAGCCTCCTTTAAAAACACTAGGGGGAAAAGGTGGTGGCTCACACCTGTAATCCCAGCATTTTGGGAGGCCAAGGCGGGCGGCTCACGAGGTCAGGCAATCGAGACCGTCCTGGCTAACACGGTGAAACCCTGTCTCTACTGAAAATACAAAATAATAATAATAATAATTAGCCAGGCGTGGTGGCGGGTGCCTGTAGTCCCAGCTACTTGGGAGGCTGAGTCAGGAGAATGATGTGAACCTGGGAGGCGGAGTTTGCAGTCACCTGAGCTCTCACCACTGCACTCCAGTCTAGGTGACAGAGTGAGACACCTTCTTAAAAAAAAAAACAAAAAAACAAACAAACAAACAAAAAAAACCTGGAGGACTGGAGGGGGAACTCTTTAATAATTTAATCCTTTCCTAGGATTTATCAGTTAGCTGTAAAAGTGTTGAATTTCCCATTAAGAGATGAAGTATCAAAGGCATTATGGATGCTTGTGTCTATCTGACCTTAATATCTTCTATTTAGCTCTGCATATGTGAGCAATAAGAAGTCATCCTGTCATCTCCCAGGACAGCTGTATTCACAAAGAATGGCTGAGGAAAAAATTGTTTTCTCCCACTGAGGTCATTCATTATTGCCTGCAATGTTTTACTTCTAAAGTCATACATCACATCATTAGCCCCCAAGTGAGAAGTTAAAACAGCAATGGACTTACCTGATAGCAGTTTACATTTTTTTCTGAATCATGGGAAAATGTTCATTTTCCATTCCTGAATGTACTGTAATCAAACTCCTTGTTCCTTTATACGAAGATATCTAGTTTTTTTCCTATTCTGTTCAAAGAGATTGGTTATTCATCTTTTCTTTAAGAAAAGGTTTAGACTCTGATGTCTGAAATTCTTGGGTCTGTTTATTAACTCTGTTAATGACACGGTGCTCTGATTTTAATTCCTGTTTGAAATAATACTGTTCTATTAGTTTATAGAATGGAGTCTGTAAAAAAGGACAGTATGGAAATGGATTCACCATTACTTAAAAATAACTTAGGGTAGGACAAGATTATTAGCATTTATACAGTGCCCATTTGTGCTAAATACTATACTAAGCATTGGGCATGTTATCTCATGCCTTAGGCTTTTTGAGCTGCTATAACAAAATAACATACATTGAGTAGCTTATAAGCAACAGCAATTCATTTCTCACAGTTCTGGAGACTGGGAAGTCCAAGATCAAGGTGCTGGCAGATTCCATGTCTGGTGATGGCCCATTTTCTGGTTCATAGAAATGGCACCTTCTCACCGTGTCCTTATACGGTGGAAGGTGCAAGGCAGCTCTTTGGGCTATCTTTCACAGGGATACTAATCCCATTCATGGGGAGGCTGCACCCTTATGACTTTATTCCCTCCCAAAGACCCCACCTCCTAATACCATAAGCTTGAGTGTTAAGATTTCAACATACACATTTTAAGGGGATATAAACATTCAGACCATATCATCTCAATACTTTCATTTTCTACATACTGATTACTTTAAATAATAAGAGAAAAACCCTTTCTCTTAAGCGTAAAGACTGGTCGAACTTCCATAAACTTAGATTTAGAAAACCATTTCCTGGTTTCATGAAGGAGGTCAGACGCTGTAGACCCATAAACTTTTAACATGTTTTCTACTTTCTTAACCCCTACAGGCCATGATTTAGCTGCAACAAATTAAATGGCAATTCTTAAGTCTTGATATCTGTCCCTTAAGTATGGAACTGGAGAGAACAACTCATTTTGCACATACGGAAAAAGTCTTCTAAAACAGGCCCCGGCTATGGTTGGCTATGGAAAAACAACATTAGCTCTCACAACACTTCATCAAATATATGCATCCAAATAATATCAGACTCCAACAAGATTATATTAGTCCAAATTATCTTCCTTCACCAGCTGTCAGAAATGCCAGGATTTTTCTGTAAATATTGCTGACATCCTGTTGGCAGATTCCTTATTGGATGCAAATTGATCTAGTAAGGTGTTGGAGTGGATAATTAATCCGTCTTGCCTTTTAACTGTTACAAAGATGTTCAAAAGGCTTTTATTAGGGAAAAAATTAATAAAGGGGCATTGTAGAAGAAATCAGGAAGCATTGGGAAAATCAGGAGAAAATACTGTACTTTGAGCAGGCTTTTTAAAACTACAGTTTGAAAAGTGCAGGGAAATTTATTGCAATATCTCTATATAATTATTCAAAAACAGAATAAGAATGATAATCTTATGCCTCTATAGGGAGCCTCTTAAAATGATGACCTTCTAGTTTAAAAAGATATGAAAGGAAAATTTCCCTGGATATCATCCAGAATGCCAAAACTATAATCCGCACATCAGAATATGGTTAAAGAAAACAGAGCCTTTATTCAAGCTTCCTAGAAACTGAGGTTTAAAATGCTCAATTTTGGTAATTGAGTCTACCCTTTTATTATCCTGTGTTCCTCCATCTTTTTGGAAGCATGAGAGAAATAGTCCTTTCCAATTCAATTTCAGATAGAATACACATGTTGGTGGTGAAGATAATCATGATGACAATAGTAGTCCCTATTAATTTTATGATAGCAGTTGGTTATAAATTATGGTTAGAAAGCTTTCTGCTGATTCTCATAACTTTCAGGGATTAAAAAATTTAATCCTAATGAAGAAAATGTTTTCTACATCTCAAATTTATGTAATTTGTATACATACGTAATAATCTCATTCTTTGGTCAATTTTAAGGGAATCTTTTGATAATTTATAACAGAGAAGGAATGAAGGTTTTCTTTCAGGCCCCATAGAATACTTGACATAGCTGTTTCACTTGTGCTGTAGTGAAGGTAAGACTTATGAGGCAGGGAAAAAAGATCATATGAGATGCCTAGGGTAAGGTGTGAAGACTAAAGTTGGTGGAACTGACCCAGCAGCAGAGGCCAGCAGCAGAAGTACCGCCTTGGTGGTCAGGCCTCTACATATGTTCAGTTACTGCCTTCATTCAGAAGGAGAAAAATTATGGTTGGTGCTCAAGAGTCAGCAAGCACACCACCATCCTTAAGATCTGGATACGTTGTTGATACCGGTTATAGACCTCCGAAAAGAAAGCATTAGGCTGCATTTGGGGAAGGAGTTTAAGGAGGGCGATTGGGATTCACAGTTGGAGCTATGGCTTAATACAGTGTGTAAGGCTGGCAACAAGTACAACTGGCTGGTTAATTATAATTACATTAATTGTAATCATGGTTGTGCCTGATAAAGTGAAAATGACTCTGTTTTGTTTGGTAATTATACATACTGTTTATGATGTATATGTTTTTAATGAAAGGATAGAAAGAGAAGATTCCATGGTTACCTCTTGCTTCAGACAGGGTTGCTCCAGGTCATAGGATGAGTCTGAACCTTCCAGGGAGAGGCATGGCCAGTTCTCCTGGAGAATTGAAAGGTACAAAGAAGGAGGCAGGAGACAACACGCACAGCTTGCAAAATCTTTGGTGTATGGTGGAACCCTACCACTTCAATAGGAGTGCTTACTTTTTCAGGACTTAAAACTGTCTTCAGCATCTTTAGGAAATTTTTCTTTAGTGTTATAGCTGTTGGCTATGTTTTGGAGATTCTTTGCTTGAATTAAGAGTAAGCTGTAGTTCAAACAAAAAACAATAAAAGATATTTTAGGTAAGATTGAATACTGGATTTCTTTTTCTCTTATAAAATCTCTGTTGTACCCTTTCTTACAGGATGGAGAGAACAGAAAAAAATCTCTAAGTAAGGAACACTGATACCTTTTTCTGCAACATATGGATTTCATAATTTTGTCAAAGGCAAAGGGAAGTGTGCACATATGAACACACTTCAATTCCCATGAATGAATGCTAATTTTTTAAAATTACATTTCATAATATTATGAACTCAACTATTTTCAAGTTGGTCAAATATGATTCTCAGAGAGTGAAGTGCAAGACCACAAAATGCAAATATGATTATGAAGTTCAAGCATACTTTTATGTTTTTATTTATCTTTAAGGCATAATTTGCTACCCAAGTAAAGACTTAATGTATTTATGTGACATTTAAACAGAGGATAATGTAAAAATTTACTAGTTGTTCTTTTCCTTTCCAGATGGCTATTAACTGTTGTACTCTGAAGTGTTTTATGTAGTAATAGTTGGGACAATGGAAGAATTAATTGAATGTTAAAGGTTATCTCATTGAAATTCAGTACTCTGCTTTGTTGAGAGAAAAGGGGACATATTTGGCTGTGGTAGAAAGTGCTGCAAGATATAGGACTTGGACATAGAAGCAAAGAGGAATACTGAAAGGATGTCTATGCCGTGGATAGTACTGAGGATTGTATGGGGTCAGCTTACATTGCATGTCCCCAGGGCAAAGACTTTCATGTTTGTACATGCCAAACACATCTTCATGTTCAACAACAAAAAAGAAATGACAACATTAATTAATTATGAATATAAGAAATCAAATACACCTACATGAAATACTGTCAGAATTTTTCTCTTTGAAGCTGCCTCTTTGAAGACATGTATGTTCAAATATTCAACCAATCCATCCCAATAACTATTTTGGAAATCAAAGAGAAAATATATGATGTAAATCTATTTTCATTAGTGTTTGGGTGCATGTGCTTTCTTGGTTTCTTGAGATTGACACTGATAGGAATTGGCTTTCTTTTTACAACTTCACTTTCAGGAGTCACAGCTATGATTCATCTGACCATTCCACAGAGATATTTCTGTAATAATAAAGTGTACCTTACTCATCATTTATCCCAAGTGACTTTCAGTAGAACAGTATTTTAAGATACCTACTAGATGCCAGATATCACTTAGTCTCAAGCCTAAATAAAATAGTGATAATAACAATATTATTATTAAATTATTATTATTAAGCCTCATTACATACCAGGGATCTTAAATGTTTTTTTAAATATATAATCTCATTTAATCCTCAAAATAATCTTGTAAGTGTAGAATTAATTTTCCCAATTTTACAAATGAGGAAACCAAGATTCGTAGATGGTACATAAGATCTTGCCCAGGACTTCATAATTAGCAAATGACAGAGTCTTTGATACCTCAGTATTGAATCAACTTTATTCACCTACCCAAACAGCTGAATCCTGCTTGATAATGTCAGTCAACCGGATCACCAAATGCAAATGTTCCTTTAGCAATACCCGCCAATCCTATCACATTTCTCTATTCAACTCACTCAGCCAACACTTCAATCTCAAACTTCTTGCCCTCCTTCTTGCCTTCCTACTGTAAGCAGATGAAATTGCCCCTTACTTCAAAAATAATTGAAGTAATCAGGGTGGAACTTCTGTAAATGCTATTATTATTACACCTCTATGACTCACCACATTAGCACCCATCCTCTTTTCTTCCTTCTTATTACTGGCTTCTCTCCTCCTATGGCAACTAACTCCTGATCTTCTCTCCTTTCACCTTCTCAGGACCATAGCACCATCACGTATCCTTTCTCTCTCCTGTATATTAAATATAAAGTGGGGATAACAATTACGATCAGCTCTTGGGATGATCGTGAGGACTAAATAAGGATATACAAAATTAATGTATTCAAAAGTGTCTGACACATAACTAGCATTGGCTAAAAGATGAAGAAAATGATGAAGACAATAAGGAAGATGACTTACTCTCCAGCCATCCTTTTCTTCATTGGAAGTTATGATTTCTATATCACTTCCCTCTTCTCTAGGACAAAACGTTGGCAAAGGGTTTAACAGTATATTTTTTTAATAAAAGTACAACAAAATGTCCTCACATACTTTGGGAATAGCTGTGGTTTTAAAGCAGAAGTGTGCTTAGTAACTTGAGAAACAGGTTTAATACTCTTTCATTGCAAAGAATGATATCATATACAATGTTGCAGACAATATGCCCGAGTGGGTGTTCTGCGAGCTAATATTATGATGCCAAGGAATTATAAAAAGATTTCAGATTTCTTAGTATTGTTTTTTTCTCTAGATTGGCTCCTATATTCTCTCAAAGTTTCCTGGTAGATTAATTCATGTGCTAGTTTTAGCTTTTCAAGAGGAAACTATAACATTTCTATTAAGGGCATCTCTTGGGGATCACAGAATTTTAATGAAGTAAAAAGTAAGTTCTGTGTGGAGACAATGGCCTGGAAATTTCTTTTCTTCCAGTTATTTTAAATAATTTATTATTTTCAATAGATAGCAATGAACCAAATAGATTTTTAGACACAAATGTAACCTTTTAAGTTATATTATTTGAAAGCTTATTTTTGCTAATTTTCCTAAATTGCAGGCCAAATTGGGTTTGTATATCTGTCTCCACAAGTTTCTTTCTCCATTTAGCTTTTTAATAATTATTTTCTGATGTCTAGAATGTTGGCACACTATACCATTATGTGATTTAATACATTTTCTTGTTATCATTAAAGTGAAAACCCCAGATCATCAAAAGGATCAGAATCAGAGATGAAAAGATTATGCCTTTTAGTCTGAGAATATTATACCTGATTACAAAAACCGTACATTTATCTACTTCAATCTTTTAATGTTAATAATTTGTAGACTAAGCATGTAGAAGATAAATTTGCTTGTTCACAAGTAACTCAGTTGGTAAGAGACAGAGTAAACTATGATACCCAGGTCTTCCAGAATGTGAACTCCAGAAAGATAAGAAATACATAACATGCTTCCCTAGTCAAGTTAAAGTTTGTAAAGCCAGCATTCTAGAAACATATTTATAAACATTTTCTAATTAATTCATAGTTCAGCAGATATTTATCTTTTAGTCTTAAAAATGCATTTAAAATATATTAGCTTGCTTTTCTACTACAAAAATATAGTAGGTACAATTTAAGCCTTTTTTGTTGCAAGATCTTAATTGCTTTTGATTCATCTTCTTAAACATAAATTACGGAGAATGATAAAAATGTCTTATATAAAATAAACAAATGTTGACTTAAAAGACTTGAATTTAAGTTTCATGCAATGAAGTTAGCTAATCTAGCATCTCTGCATCTCAGTTTATAGATCTGTGGAATGGAGATCATATATGTTATGTTTTTTTCACAGAATTATGAATTTCAAAGGAGATGACCTATTGGAAAATGCTTTCTAAATTATAATATATAATTCAATGATGATATTGAGAGACAAGAAAAAAGGTACAGTGGTAAGTAGGAATGTATCCAGATAAGGCCAGTAGTCCAGGTTCTTCAAACCTTCAGGTGGCAGAAAATGGGTGAATTCACCATGATCTAGGATTTGATTCTCAACCTTCGTACAGTCAAAAACCCAGAGGCATTGAACTCAAGTGAATTGACTCACAATAACGAAATTTATAACCTACCAGTCTGTAAGCCAGGAAGAAAATTTATAAATTTTAATGAGTAACATGCTCACATTTTCTTTCCAGCATATTACCTTCCTGATGTCAGGCAGGATATAGACAAAGGAACTTTGTAAAGAGGAAGAGTCTCTTTATTACATTACAGATACATTAGAGCAGAATGAGGTGCTTGTAAGAGATATTTTATCCAAGTCATGAGAAGAACCTGGTAAATCCTCTCCATCTTCACTACAGTAAGCAACTTCATCACCTCTTTCCTCTGCAAAGCATTGAGTAAGCATTGCCAACTTCTGTCTCTTTAAGCTTCCCTTTTTCAATGCTCCAAACTAGCTATCCCTCTTTCTGTACAATATTTCTTGCAGATAGGCTGAAACGCAGTTCCTCTTTTATGCTTACTATTTGCAAACACATTTCAGAACCTGTCTTCCTGTCATTATATCCAGGTCAAATTATTTAGAGTTTTAGTTGTTTCCAATTTGTTTTAATGGTTTGCAATTCTTTATGGATAATTTTGCTGAAGTTTCTAGATCTCTTTGATGCAAACTAAATTTCAAAAATTTGACCAGGTTCAAAAATGTTCTTTTTCTCTGTGTCTCCAGGTAGAATAATCTACTTTTGGGATGACTCATTGCCACTCCTGGAGCAGCACAGGCGTTCAATAGATACTTTTTGAATGACCATAGGTAGTAAGTGAATGAGAACATAAACTTGCAAATGTATTATCATGACTATAAAGTAATATGTTCTTTACCTTCTAGCCTATTTTTTCCTAAAATATCAAGGTTTAGTTTTTTTTTTTCACTAAAACCCAAACAATTGTGTAATATTTAAGTTTCCAAACCAGAACTCTAAGGGGCATTCCGCATGTAATAACAACCTCAAAACAACCCTGTGAGGATAGATGCTAGTTACAGAGAGATCATGGACTTGCTCAAGTTCACACAGCTGGTACATGGACAGAAGAGATCCAAACCATTATACTGGTATAATATCAGCTTTTGAACTTATCATTTTTACTATGTTTGGATTGCTTTGTGCGATGTTCACTCCTGTGGTGGCTATTGATGGATGTTCAAAAATGGGATCGTTTCACACTGAGGAAGGCCATAGACTACATTATCGAACTGAAAGCTGAAGCTTTCATCCAGACTAAAGGGCATATATAGATCTCTGGTATTTCATATCACCATGCTGAGGAAGTGTACACATGATGTCAAGACTACCGGCTGAATGTGAGAATATTACTCAAGCAGCCATTTTTATTGTTTGCTTTGGGAGGGGCAGGATACTATGAAAACTGCAGACTCAATTGAACGTTGGACTAAATTCACTGAAACTGGCTGCATTCGAGAACACACGCTTCTGATTTCAGCTAAGAAAATGTTGTGTATTTCTATGGCACAATCTATCATGAAACTTGAACCCGAAGGCTGTGGCGAAATATGTGACATTGAAGACTGATTTTGGGTGCCTGGAATGAATAGCCTGCATGGTGGTCTAACCAAATAGCAATTAATTTCCTAACACAATGGAAAATAGGGAGGCAGTGCAAGGCAGAGTCAGCAGCTTCCTTGTCATTAATATCCCAGTCTCTAGTCTTCGTGCTTGGTGATCCTTATCACATAGCTCTCAGAATCAAGGCTTGCCTCATTGTTGAAATATGGCTGCGCTACTATTAGCCTCATCTCAGCATTTCATGTAGGTAGAAAAAGAAAGTGATTAGTAGGAAAAAATGTGATTTCCTTTGTAATAAAAGCAAAGACATCTAGAAATCCCAAGCAGAGTGTTGTTCCTATCTCATTGGCCAGGATCACATGGCTCCCCTAGTTGAAAGTGAGAAATGTAGCATTTTACTTGGACACAATGCCAACCCAGAGAATGCGGGGGAGGGGTATACAAATTAGAACGAAGTCGAAAGTAGATACTGAGTAGACAATAAATACACCTGCCACACTCTGTCCATAATTTTGCATTAGATGTCTTTGAAGCCGAAACCTTGCAAACGTTCTCGTCACCTCAGTATTTAAAGATTGAATACTAACAACATGTAAAGTCCAAAATATGTGAGATGTCACATAATTGGCCACAGCTTTTGGGTTCAAATTTCATGATAGTTTGTGCTGTGGAAGCATGCAACATCTTCTTGGTACACATGAAATAAAAAACTAGGAAGACATGGTGCTGATGTTATGAAACTTGAAATTGAGCAGAGGTTTTTAACAAGACAAGACAATGTATGACAAAGGTATGCATACGTTAAATGTTTAGATGGTCCATGCCCATTAGCATTAGAGATTAAGAGAAATAGGGAAATTGACTTTATTCAACCTTTATTTTCCTTACCAACTCTTCCACTGCTCAGATGACCAGTATAGGTCTCATTGATTCAAGAACATGAACAATTTTTTCTATTTTTTTCTTTTCCTTTATGCATTTTTTATTCACTTGAGATATACCTGGCATACATTTTAAGATAATTGTGCGGTAGAAAAATTATCTTATATTCTAGAAAAATCTTATGATAAAAAAGAACACATATCAAAGAAAATAAAATGTTAGGTTTCCTTGAGGTGAAAGAAGAACACCATGTTTTCAGCTGCAATTTGAAATTAGAAGCTTATTTGGAAAGGGTGATTATAATATTATTACAGACAGCAAAATGCCTTTTGGGAACTAAAAGGAAACTTTTTGTACATATTTTATCTGAGGGAAAGTAATGCGGAAGCAACCTGTTGTTAATCTTGCTTTCTCTCAAGATTTACTTTACTTTTCTTAACTTTACTACTGCAATTTATAATTTAATATGCTACTATCTTGCTCAATGTTTATTGTGGTCAATACATTCTACTTGCTAAGGAGACTCAGTCTTTATTCTTTGCTTAAAATTATGTATAAGAACATGGGTATTTGGTAACAGGCATATACATATTTGCAAGATAAAT
Organism: Theropithecus gelada; assembly: GCF_003255815.1. Lineage (NCBI taxonomy): Eukaryota > Metazoa > Chordata > Mammalia > Primates > Cercopithecidae > Theropithecus > Theropithecus gelada. The sequence goes on along the minus strand of NC_037670.1, from coordinate 149,145,563 downwards.
AAACCTTACCACTCACTTCAAAACTTATCCTGAAACTTTGCTCTCTGAGTTTCTATTTCATAAGGACAAACATACTTCAAATTGCTTTAATATACAACCTGCAGGGTTAGTCTGAAGCAATAATTGAAAAAAACTGTATTGAAATCATTCATTTCTCTATTTCACCACAGTGCCTTCTGCTGAATGTGCAAAAACCTTTGTTTGAGTTCTTCTTCTTCTTCTTTTTTTTTTTTTTTATAGTAAAGTGAAAGCAAGTTTATTAGGAAAATAAAGGAATAAAAGAATGGCTCCTCCATAGGCAGAGCAGTCTTTTGAGTTCTTAATAGCAAATGAAAATAATTATACTAAAATGAAAATAAAGATCTTGAATGGATAAAGTAGGTATTAAGGTTACACTATCAGTGACAAGTCTGGAAATAGTCCCTTGGTTTCCCAATTTTTAGAACTGTTCTGATTCCTAACAAGATGAAAAACAAAGGTACACCTGGATCAGGAACCTGAGACCATGCCGTGTTTCATAAGGAACAAACAGCATTCGGTTGGGTATTTAAGAGACACTTTTAAAGTGAACTCACTACAGAATGAGGCTATTTTTATTTTATACATCATACATCTTCAAAAATCATCCTGTTGAGGTAGTGATTTCAAGGTTTATCCCTGAGAAGAATTTTAAGGGATTTTCAAAGTATTTTAGGAAGAATATGAAATTGCTATGGGGGAAGGAAGAGTGCAATGTTGGATATTTCTATCTGAGTTGATCAATTAACTTCAAACACTTTATACAAGAGTGTGGTATTTGTCAAATCCTGGAACAGAGTTTCAGGCTGGAATACAGAAAAGTTTTCTAGTGGTCCTCAGATCCATGTTTTCTCCTTTGATGTGATTTATTATGTATTATAAAGTACTTGGTTTTGTTACATTTTCCTGTTACCATATTTACTAAAAATAATTTACCCACCAAGTGAGCAGTTGAAATATCTTTGTGGCCAAGAAATATATTTCAGGGGATTGTAACTCATTATTTGTTCCTGTCCACTCCATTTGATATCAAGTAGAATTTCTGCCCCCTGAAACTTTCTATTATACAATTTGTTTGTCTGTAGAAACGTCACCAAATAGAACCAACTGTTATTTTTCTCCTGTGGCCTGAACTCCTTTAGGGGATTGTGTTAGTTTGCTCTTGCTGTTGTAACAAATTACCCCAAATTCAGTGTTTTAACACAAATTTTATCTCAAAAATTGTATTATTACAAACTATGAAGCTACTGTCTTTTAGTTCTGTAACCAAGAAGTCCAACATAGGTTTCGCTGAGCTAAAATCAACTTGTAAACAGGACTGTGGTGTTCTCTTTTTTGTTTATTTGTTTGTTTGAGATGGAGTCTCGCCCTGTCACCCAAACTGGAGGGCAATGGCATGATCTCGGTTCACTGCAACCTCTGCCTCTGGGTTCAAGCCATTCTTTTGCTTCAGCCTCCTCAGCAGCTGGGACTACAGGCACGTACTACCACACCCAGCTAATTTTTTTGTATCTTTAGTAGAGACGGGGTTTCATCATGTTGGCCAGGCTGTTCTTGAACTCCTAATCTCGTGATCTGCCTGCCTTGGCCTCTCAAAATGCTGGGATTACAGGTTTGAGCCACGGCGCCTGGCCAGGGCTGTGTTGTTTTCTGAAGACTTCAGAAAAGAATCCATTTCCTTGGCTTTTCAGCTTCTAGAGGCCCCCTGCATTCCTTGATTTATGATTCCCTTCCTCCATCTTTAAAGCCAGACACATGACATGTCTTTGACCATTCTTCATAATCCTGCCTCCCTCTAGCGAGCCTTCTTCTTACACAGCTCAGGATCCCTGCAATTACAATAGGCCCACTCGGATAATCAAGGACAGTTTCCCATGTCAACTTTTTAAACTTAGTCACATTGGCAAAGTCCCTTTTGCCCCACAAGGCAGCATATTTACAGGTTCCAGGATTTGGGATGTGGACATCTTTGGGGAGCCACTGTTCTGTCTACCACAGGGATATTAGCCACAATGAGTGACCTCTGTCGCTTTTACCAGTCTCAACTCCCACCTCTGGTCTTCCTTCCTGCTTATGCTCCCCTAAAATTACAAAGGACTGGGCCACACTGAGAGAAGCTGCTTTGCTGAAGTGGAGGGTGTCACTTTCCTCACCATTCTTGTTTGTCATCCCTCTCTTATATAATTCAGACGTAAGTCCCTGAGAACACTTTTCAACAGTATTGATCACAGTAAAATTCTACTCTTAGCCTAGAATAGAATTTTATTGGCTCATCTTTGAACTTGACCCTCACTGGAAGAATTTTTACCTACAAAATCATAAAGAGGAAACTGAAAGCCTCTTGAGGGAGAGGTAAAGCATCATCTAACAGACATAGAGCATTGCTGAAATATGCTTTATGCCACTATTACTGCAAAACGTTTTGCTAAATAAAAATGGTGTGTGTGTGTGTGTGTGTGTGTGTGTGTATGTGTGGTGGATGTATTTCATAGTCAAATGCACTTTAGAGGATAAGGCGGCAGTATAGAAAAACTGTTAAGAAGCCAGATTCTGGAGTTGTGTGAAATTGGCAAATTACTTAATCTCTGAGTTAATTTCCTCATCTGTAAAATAAAGGGAGAAAATGTTCATACTCTTGGGATTGTTATGAGGACTAAATGAGTTAGCATTTGTAGTCTTTTGAATAATAAATATTGTACACGAAGTATTGAATAAAGATTTGTAAAACACAAGAACAACAGCTCTGAAAAATCAGACTGTAAAGTTATGTTTAATTTTGTTTATTTTAGAGGTTTCCAGTGCTGTTTGACCATGGAACTATTTTTTTCCCCAAATAATATCTCTTCACATTCCACAGAAGTACTTTTCTACAAAAAGTCCTTTAGAAAATACTGATATAATATTTTACTTTGTGTATTATTTAATGGTTGTGTACTTTCCAATGATATTTGGGTCTTTATATTAGGAGGTGCAATTATACTAAAATATAATGCAATGAGGCAAGGGACAGCGTCTCCCTCTGGCACCTGGCACAGGGCACAGAGTTAACGTGCAATATTTGTTAAATGAAAAAAATGAAAATGAAAGACATCTTTTCATTAAAGATCTTAAGTTAATGTGTCCCTTACCTTATCCCTAATTCTCTTTTACCTGTTTACAAAGTTTAATTAGATATTTTTAAGCAGCAAAAACTTTCCTTATGATTCATTTAAAGACTAAAATATTCATAACCAGTTCTGATTTGTTCAGGTTGTGTCAGGTTTCGTTAGCTTCTATATTATGTCTTATAAAAAGCAGATAAGAAACTAAAAGGCACCAATTATTTTGCATAAATCACAAAGAAAAATTGTTATGAGCTCGAGATCAAGATGAATTGGTTACTCCAAATCAGTGTCAGTAAGCAAGAGAGTTTGGCAGCAGTATGCTACCTCCATTTTACTTACATAATTTGATTCTAGTTTGCCTTCATTTAGGCTGGATATTTCTATTGTGAGATAATAGAAATATTGGCTTCTAGAGTATCCTAGTTGGCAAAGTTCTGGATAGCAAAGTTTTTAATGTGTTTAAATTTCTCATCTCTCCAGTTTCATTCAATTACTTCTCGTTTGCTCCTTGGTGAAAACAGAAAGCAGCTGTTCATTGCCATCTGCTTAAAATTCTTTCATTTATTTAGGACTATTGGATAACTCATCAAAATCTCTTCTTCAGAATTAATGACCCCAATTGCTTTAGTTATTTCATTTCACTTCAATTAATAAGCATTTAGTAAACAACTACTATGGGCTGAGACAAAAAAAAAAATCTCTTTTCTATAAACACAGAATATAGTATCCTAAGAATACAGAGCTCACTCTCTCTCTCTCTCTCTCTCTCTCTGTGTATATATATATATATAAATTTATATATGTGTATATTTATATATAAATTTCTGTCACATAAGCAAAGTTATACGATAAATGAGGGACATATGAAGTACTATGTAATTATAGGGAGGGAGAATCTTTGAGGGCTTAGTGGATAACACAGATTATAAACTAATTATTGAAGATCATATAGAACTTTTGAAAAAAACTACTGCCAACCTAGCACATGGTAAATAGACTGAAGGGGCTGGAGTTTCAGGCACATGCTTCTGATAATTGAAAGAGTGTATTTAGGGGTCAAACTATGAAGAAGTCTAAATACTTAAATGAAAAGTTTGAATTATTTAAGCATGTTTTGGGCATGCTCAAAATTGAACTTTAAGAAAACTGGAAACAATGTGAGTAATGGATTGACGGGTCTGAATAATCTGAGATAAGAATACCAGTTCAGAGACTATTAATTTAGCTAATGACAGTGATGGGCTGAACTAAGTTAATGAAATAATTTTTTTAAATGGATGAACACATGAGATATTTCAGAGGTGAACACAAAAGAGGTCGACAGTGGTAGAATGTCAAAAGTGATGGAAAGGGAGAAGGAATAACTGCAGTAAATATGACAAAATATAATTAGTCTAAACTATAAATAGCCTGTACAAATTAATAAGAAAAATATTGAGGTACCCATGAATAATTAATTACACAAAAAATATGAACTGCCGATTTAAAACAAGGAAAAACAATGGTTAATATTAATATTTTAACAATGTTAGTGTTATGCTAATTAAGATAAATATTCTGGCTTCAAAATCAGTAATTCAAAAATATACACTTTTTAATGCTTTAATGCATGTGCAGAAATTGTCCCATTCATACATTGCTAATGGATGTATATTGATGAAATTAATACCTTATATAAAGAGACAAAAATATTATTCTGTTTAATCTATTAATTCCACTTCAAAGAAGTGACTCCATGTTATTAATTTTAAATAACAAAAATCATGCTTAAATGTGTATAACAGCTTAATTTATAATATTGAGAATGTTAAAATAATATAAATGTCCAATAATAGGAAATAGTTAAGAGAAATATCATATATAACATGAAAAGTAGGTTTTAAAATGGTCTTAATGCCTACAGAAAAATGTATATGCCTATATTTAGTAAGATATTTTTAAATTAAAAAAAGGTTCTAAAGAATCACAGAAGAAGACTAAGAAGAATGATATCGAAAGTTCACACAGGTATGAGGTGATGAGATTATGGACCACTATGCCATGTGTTCAGACTTCACAGTATTTACCTAAGTTTCTCAAAAAATTATGCACTGTTTTTAAATCAGAAAAACATAAAAAATTGTAGACACTTGTTTGGTGAATATATCAAATCCTGCAGTGAGTAAGGGGAGCAAATTGGCCAAGGAGAAAGTCATTGGTGCCTTTCAGGTAGGGTGTGAACAGTCCTGGATGTGAAATGAAAGCTATACACTGAGAAGAAGTTGGAGAGCTTTGTGCAGATAGCAGAGACACTCGTTACCCCACAAGCCCTGTACACTTTAAGTATTAAAGTTGTTGACAAATGAAGAGTGGCCAATAGAATGAGACCTGGCATAGAAAGCAAGGCTCAACAAAGATTTGTTTTTTCAATGAAGGACACTTAAGAACTTATGTTAGATGATGCTGGGGTACAGTCCTAGAAGTGAAAGAATTGAAGTGACAGGAGATTGATTAAAAAGTCTTCTTTGGCTGGGTGCAGTGGCTCACACCTGTAATCCCAGCACTTTGGGAGGCTGAGGCAGGCGGACTGCTTGAGCCCAGGAGTTCAAGAACAACCTGCGCAACATAGCAAAACCGGTCTCTACTAAAAACACAAAAATTCACCGAGTGTGGTGGCACACGTCTGTGGTCTCAACTACTCGGAAGCCTGTGGTGAGAGGATGGCTTAAGCCTTGGAGGCAGAGGTTGCAGTGATCAGAGATCACGCCACTGAACTCCAGACTGGGCAACAGAACCAGAAAATATATATATATATATATGGCTCTCATGTGTTTTCAGATGTCAATTATTTACTAAATTCAGTTAACTATTTTGTTAGAATAAAAAATTCACATGCATTTATGAGTTAAGCACATTTCCTTATTAAAAAATAACTTTTCATTTGTGAGTTTGGCTTTTTGCTCCAAAATTGCAGGGATAGACTATTTAATCTTTAGATTTTAAATTATTATATTTTCTTTTCCTTTTTCCTTTGCTAGAGATGAGAGTGAATAAAATACATAAATGAGACCTGAAACTTTTCAATGTGTACTAACAGGTTTTATACCACCCAGTTTTTGCGTATGACCAAAATGTAAATTTCATAACATGACTGATAAACTATCTGTGAGGTTTGTCTTTTTATCCTCTTATTTTTTATTTCAAATTAATCATAGTTTTAGAAATAATTTAAATTGACAAATAATTATAAATGCTTATGTGGTATAATGTGATGTTTTGATATATTTGAAATCATTATGGAATGATTAAATCAAGTTATTTAACAAATTCATTCATACTTATGATTTTTTTGTGTGTGGTGCAAACTTTTTTACTCTGAATGTTGGCCACCTATATGGCTTGTCAGTCAGTCATCAGATTTTTAGTGAAGAGTCCCTATTTTGTGAGCAGAGTTCTAGCCATGTGCTAGAAACACAGTGGTGGATGAGGTTAACAGAGTCCTGCTTTAATGGAGTTTACAGTTTATTGGGAAGATGACTATTAAGCAATGAGTGTGATGATGAACATAAGGTACTATAATAGGGTGTGCATCCTGCTGTGGGGAATCATGGGGAAGTGATATTAAAGCTGAAGTCTAAAGAATGAGTTGAAGTCAGTAGACCAAGATGGCAGAAGAGTTTCAAAGTAAACTAAATATAACAAGGGCCCTAGGTGGAAGGGAGCCTGAAGTGGAGACTCATTGAAAGACTGAGAGACTATCAGCATGTTGGGAGTGGGAGATATGAGGCTGAATATAGGTGAAACTGAATCATAGATCACGGTAACCCTTAAAGCATTGAGAGTTCCCTGGAAAACTGACCTTATGAAGTGGTATAAACAGACTACAGTTTTTGGTTTTGTTTTTTGTTTTTGAGACAGGGTCTCGCTCTGTCACCCAGGCTGGAGTACAGTGGTGTGATTACAGCTCACTGCACCCTTGACCTGCTGGGCTCAAGCAATCCTCCCACCTCAGCTTCCAAGTAACTGGGACTACAGCCATGCACCACTATGCCTGGATATTTTAAAAAAAACTTTTGTAGAGCGGGGAATCTCACTTTGCTGCCTAGTCTGGTCGCCAAGTCCTAGGCGCAAGCGATTCTCCCACCTCAGCCAGATTTCGATTTTAAAAACTCCATTCTGACTGCAGTAAAGGGCAGAGTACAAGTGGGCAGTGGCAGGAAAAGCTGATTTGAGAAGAGTGTGATCATCCTTCTAGAGAAAGATAAGTGGCCTGGATTGGGGTGTTGGCAGTGGGGATGGAGAGAAGAGCATGGATTTCAGACAAAGGTAGGAAATACAGTTAACAAGATTTGGGGAAGCAATATAATGTGAACCACGTGTGTAATTTTATATTTAAAGAAAAAAGAAGTGAGATTAATTTTAACAATATATTTAATGTAACCTAATAAACCCAAATTATTATCATTTCAACATGTAATCAATATTTTAAAATATTAGTAAGATATTTTATAATCTTTGAAATTCAGAGTGTAATTTACACCTACAATATATTTTTCAATTTGGACTAGTGCATTTCAAAAGCTCTATGGTCAAATATGGCTGGTGGCTAAATATTTGGAGGAGCTGTGAGTGCAGATCCTGACTCTAATGCTTGGCTTGATAGCCTTTATAATCTTCAATAAACTAATAGACTGCTCTGTATACCTCGTTGCATCATTGTCATGATTAAATGAAGTAATGCACATGGAAATAAATGATGTTCAACACAGTATTATTTAATATTGAGAAACCTGGCAGTTGTCCATGTAGGTATTGTCTTTCTGATGGTAAAATAAGAAGGAATTTATACAAACCAGTAAGGAAAGACTTTTGGCTTGACTTTATTTTTTATAAAGATGGAAAATTAAAAAAAAAAAAACAGTTGGTTGCTTACTATAGACAAATCATAATTTTAAATCATTGACATGGATTGCATCCTTAGGTAAAATATCGGCAATAAACAAGTGCATAAAACTGTGCTTTAATAGCACTAATATTTTGGTTTCAGAAAAAAGATGATCTATTGGTACAAAATCAATTGTGGCACGGCATCATTTTTCATGTTCTATTAGTTTTCATGAACAACTCTTTTACTGTGTCTGAATGCATTAAATCTCCAGCAAACACCACAGAGAAACCTGTTACCATCAATATTTGTAATGTCTCTATGAAATGATTTATTTTAGAAACTGAAATAAGACTTTTTCTTTTAGTAGAGGTCACAGAGAATGCTTAAGCTGCTTTTGATCATGCATACCTTGTTGATGAATTAAAATAGTTGACACATGAAACCAATTTACAGATGTTTTATTCTTTTTAACTCTATGGGAATTTTCCCATAGACACATCAGAGGAGAATTTAGCTCAAGGCAACGGATTAATCAATCTTATGATTCTCTAGGCAGCTTCTCTATTAGGGAATGAACCTCTTTAACTAGAGCAGCATGATTGAACTGTGAGAAGCGTATTGGGGAGTTATCTACTTTTGCCCATTATAGTTGCAGTTGGTGATTTTTTTATTTAAATGGAATTCTAATCAAGCCACTTTTCTGTTTACCACATTGCAACAACTCCTCATGCTTTTAGATCAAGACCATAGTCTTTAAGGTGGTCCACATGGCTTTGCGCAGTATGCCCACATCTCCATATTCATCTTATACCTCGTCCCCTGCAAATCCGTCTCCATTTCAGCCCCCTTGATGTACATGCACAATCCTTGCTCTCAACATTGTAGCCAAACTGGACTTCTGTAGTTCATCAGGTATGCAATATTCGCTCCTGCCAGAACCTTTTCAGAAGCCATTTCCTCTGTTTGGAATAATTTGTTTCTACACCCTGCCTTTTGCCTTTTCCGAGATAATAAAAAGTTTAATTTTTTTTTTGTTTCACATGCAATTATAAGAAGTGATACAGACAAATCCCATATTTTCCTTATCCGGTTCCCTAATGGCACATCTTGCAAAATTATAGTGTAATATGACACCTAGAACCCTGGTCTGATTGCTATTTGTGATATGTGTCAAAACACTGTTGTACCTCATCTGTACAATTATTACGTGCCAATTTTTAAGAACTAAGAACAATTAAGTAAAAGAAGTTAGAAAAAAGATGTAGAATAGTTCATCACCACATTGCCCTTCAGCACTTGCACTCCCTACTAACCTCTGGCAACCACTAATTTGTTCTCCATTTCTATAAATTGTCATTTCAAGAATGTTATATAAATGGAATAATGGAATATGTAATCTATAGGGACTGGCTTTTTTTCAGTTAGTTTAATTCTCTGGAGACTCATCTGAGTTGTTACGTGCATCAGTAGTTAGATATTTTTTATTGTGGATGTACCACTGTTTGTGTAGCCATTAACCATTGAAGGACATATACATATTTCTAGTTGTAAACTATCATTCATAAACCTGCTATAAACATTCATATAATGTTACTGTGTAAACAGAAATCTTTATTTCTCTGTGACAAATGCCCAGAAGTACAGCTGCTTGTTGGCATGGTAGTTGCTTGCTAGATATTTAAAATACCTGCCAAACTGTTTTCCAGAGTGACTGTGCTGTTCCTCATTAGCATCAGCAAGGTGTGAGTGATCCAATTTCTCTGCGTCTTCACCAGCATTTGATCTTGCCACTAATTTTTATTATAGCAATTCTGTTAGGTGTATAGTAATATCTTATGATTTTAATTTGCATTTTCTTAATGGTTAGTGATGCTGAATATCCTTTCATGTGCTTATTTGCCATTTAGTATGTCTTCTATAAAATATTTCTTCATGTCTTTTGCTCATGCTCTAATTAAATTGTTTGATTTTTTCCTGGTGAGTTTTGAAAGCTCTTTTTATATACTCTAGATAGCTTATTGAATATGTGGTTTGAGTCTCTTACCCTGTAGTCTTTGTTTTCATCTTTTTTTTTTTTTTTTTTTTTGAGATGGAGTCTCGCTCTCTACAACCTCCACCTCCTGGGTTCAAGCAATTCCCTGCCTCAGCCCCCACAAGGATCTGGGATTACAGGCACCCGCCAACACACCCGGCTAATTTTTGTATTTTTAGTAGAGACAGGGTTTCACCATGTTGGCCAGGCTTGTCTTGAACTCCTGACCTCGCGATCCACCCACCTAGGCCTCCCAAAGTGTTGGGATTACAGGCACGAGCCACCGTGCCCAGCCTGTTTTCATCTTCTTAACAGAGTTTTGCTCAGCGTAAAATATTTTAACTTTGATAAAGTCCAATTTATCAAATTTTCCTTTTATGGATCATGCTTTTGATGTTAGGTCTAAAACTCTTCACCTAACCTTACAGCTTGAAGATTTTCTTCTATAATTTTTCTAAAAGTTTTATAGTTTTATGTTTTACTTTTAAGTTTGTGGTCTGTTCTGAATTAATTTTGTGTTAGCTATGAGGGTTATCTTATTTCCTGTGAATGTGTTATTGCTCTAGCACTATTTGTTGAAAAAACCATCTATCCTTTACTGAATAGTTAGAGTCAATGTAGTTAGATTTAGTTCCACATCACTTCTACTGAGGACTCTTCTCTGACTTCTCTTAGGACTTAAGTCAATTGAATACTAAAGGCTCTCTATAGAAGCATGTATTTCTATCCTTTCTAGTGTGTATTTTAAAATCAAAATTTTAGATGAATTGGACTGATTATTTGTTTATTACACCTCCTTCATTAAAGTCTAAGTTTTATGAGGGTAGTGATTATGGCTGTGTTTTAACTACCATTTTATTTGCAGTGCTTAGCACTCTGCCTGGACATTAATAGTAGATTCTTAATAATATTTACGTAATAAATAAGGTAATGTAATAAAACACAAAGGGCTGTAGTTGGACAGTTAGACTTTGCCATTTTGCCAGATGTGTAATCTTTATAAGCCTCTTTTGTCCTTTACATTGTATTTTCTCATATGCTGATATTAAGTGATGTAACAAGCACAAATCTTTATAAAATGTATGACACAATGACAACCAATAGCTCTTAGTCCCTGAAACTGTAGTCTTGCTTTGTTTTTCTTCATCTCTTTGGTGACAAGCACATTTCTCAGGATGTGGTGAAAATTAAATAATTATTGAATGAAATTAAATAGATAAACTGGTTACTATTTAATGGGACTAATATAAAGTTTCTGATGTAATCATACATCTAGAAAAATGTAAATTAAAGATATAAAAATTTAGATAGCAACATATTTTTTCTTAGAAAGCAAAACAGCTATTTTATCATTGATAGTTCACCCTTGAGATAGACTAACAGGTTGAAAATGATAAACACATTTTCAAGGAAAGAATTCAAATGTTCACTGTGTAATAGCCACAGAAAGTTATAAGAACATCTAGAAACATAAAAAGAATGTGAACTGTATTTAGATGTGAAAAGTCCTCTGAAGGAATAGTGAAAATAATTTTTGTCAAATGGAATCAGTTTCACCTCTTTCTGAGTCAGGTACAAAGAACAAAGAAAAGTAGCATTTGCTTGCTTCAGCATCAAGATGTGTACTTGGCATTGGGCATGGCCGAGAACGCTCTCCCACACAAATGGGTTTACAGCCCTCTGTTGACCTCTTCTTTAGCAGCTTAGGTTTGTGTCATGAACCTGTAACACTGTGACTATAAGGGGGTTATACCGAGGTAAAAGTTGCCTGTTGAATTTTGAGCAACATGATACATATGAGATACTAGATGCTTCCAGCTCCTGAGAAGGCTGCAACATATAGTTGTGAGTAAGATAAAAGCATAGGGAAATTCAGAACATATCTGGTTCAGATGTGAGTGAAAAAGGGTTGATAGTGAAACAGGAGGCTACCAGCTAATCTGTATAAATGATGATAAATATTTATCTAGGCCAGGTGTGGTGGCTGACATCTGTAATCCCAGCACTTTGGGAGGCCGGGGCGGGTGGATCCCTTGAGCCCAAGAGTTCAAGACCAGCCTGGGCAACATGAGACTCCCCTTCTCTATCAAAAATACAAAAATTAGCCAGTATCATAATCTGGTCTAAAAAATAAGCAAATAAATAAAAATGTTAAGAAATATTTTTCTAACATATACTGTGTACCAGGCAGGCATTTCTCTATGAGTTTTACATGTATTACATCATTTACCCTATTAGGACTAATGTTTATATAAAACCATTCATATCAGGATATAGAAGTTATGCTATTCTCCTAGGCCTATGTACATGCTGCTTTTCCAGGGGTGGGCGGGGGTGGATGTGTGCTTAGGATGGGAGAACAGATATCTTACACTCACTCCTGTGCTTCCTGCTGCAGGATGATTTGTGTCCCCCATACCGTTCAACCCCTGCCATTCATATGCTGAAGTTTCAACCTCCAGTACGCCAGAACATGGTTTTATTTGGAAATAGGGTTATTGCGATGCAATCAGTTAAGATATGGTCATATAGAGATAGGGTGGACCCATAATCCAATATGTCTGGTTTCCTTTGTGTACATAGATGTGCATATGGAGGGAATGCCATGAGAACATGAAGACAGTCACCTACAAGCCATCTACAAGCCGAGGAGGCAGGCCCGGAACAGATCCTGCCTTCATAGTCCTTAGAGGGAACCAACTCTGTCAACATCTTTATTTTAGATTTCTAGCCTCCAAAACTGCGAAACAATAGATTTGTATTGGTTAACCTACCCACTTTGTGGTACTTTGTTATGACACCCTTTACAAACTAATATACTTTCTCTGGAGCAGTAATCTTTATAATTTTGGAGGTTATGTATCCTTTTGAAAATATTTAAAAAGAAAATAATAACAATAGAGGCTCTTACCAGAAAAATCTCATGCCCATAATTTAGGTACAGTTTCAGTTGGTTCACAGTCGTTCTGAAGTTCATGTGTAGATCCCACCCCGCCCCAGACCAGGCTGAGAACCTTTGCCCTAAAGTCAATGCAACGTCATCCATCCACTTTATTAGATAATGCCGCCTGAATACATAGTCCTGGACGCAACATTTCCCATTAAAAGAACCATGCTTTATTGTGTGACAACATATGACAGTGAAAGTAATGGAAGAAATGATGGCTGTAAGGAGCTTGTCTCATGGAGCCATGACTCACATCACAGTACTCAAATGCCTTGGAAATACTATGGACTCTTCCATGGCCTCCTGTGAAAACATACAACTACTTTTCCTTGTGTCTTTTTTTTTTTTTTACTTTTTTTATTAAAAAATCTTTCTTTTGTAATTGCTAGCTGTAATTTGCAGAGCCAAGACTAGAAATAGGTAGGGTTAACGTGTTACCATTTTAGAATGCTCTGTGGAAAGACATTGAGCTCAAAATGACTACAGCTGTTCTTTCATATCAGCAGGGAATTGGTTCAGGACCCTTGTGGATACCAAAATCTGCAGATGCTCAAGTCCGTTACAAAAAATGGCATGGCATTTTCATACAACCTGTGTAATTCTCCTGTGTAATTTTAATATCTCTATACTACTGATGATACTTAATATAATGTAAATGCTATGTAAATAATTTTATACTGTATTTTAAAGTTTGTTATTTTTTATTGTTGTATTGTTATTTATTTTTAAGAAATATTTTCTGCCTCTGGTTGGTTGAATCCATGGATATAGGACCCATGGATTCAGAGGGTTGACTGTACTTCTATTTCTATTTACAGCTAGAAATATAATTGGTGGGGGGATATGGGTAAAAGTGGCAGCAAGGAGACTGAGGAAGGAGTTCCTGAAAGCACAGAAGGGCTCTCGTAGAGAAAATGGGGGAAAGTCAACACTCGCTTTGCTTCTTTCCCACGTGCTTAGCACTGAGAGTGTTTATACATATCCTGAGTCTCCCATAGTGTGTTCTGTATGTACTAGGTTGAAAAGCGTTATGAAGAGAATGATAAGAACAACTGACTACATGTTCTTTCTTTCAGTGTTTATAGTCATGTCAAGCTGTCAAGAGTTGGTTTTACCTTTGGCTCAAATTAGCCATCTCTGTTTTTGTGCTTGAAACTCTGGAACACAGTCTGTTTCCTGTTGTCATTTTCCAGCCCCAGGTAACACCTGCCCATGCTATGCATGGCTTCGCATTATTTTTGAAGAATGCTTTTCACCTGTGTTAATACAATTTTTTTCTGTCATTCACTTTCAGGAAGAGATACTCTGTCTTGATATTTCCAATGCCACTCAAATATTGAGCCAGAAGAGTGACTCTATATTGTCCCGCTCTCATTATTATCATCAAACAAACATCCAATACAGTCTGGAAGATAATCTTGCCTGCAAGCTGAATGAGATTTCAGAAAGCCCAGTTGCTTCTGACATTTGCTGCCACAGGATAGAGGGGTCATCCTTTAGGATCTTTCCTCTCTTGTGGGTCTTTCCTCATACTAGCCTCTTGGTCCGAGATGCTCAGTTATTTGGACCAATCAAAATTCTGCTCACTTTTTACAACTGAATACACGTGCTACCTTTACAAAGCCCTTCTGGATCTCTCAGCTGAATGGAATTTCTACATTTTATAATTTCTCTTAAGTCATAGGCATTATCTTCATAGTCCATTGATTTATGTCCATCCAGTAGATTGTCAGGTTCTGAAGACAACATCTGGCCTTTCCCAGGACTGCACGTATGGTGCTCGCAGTGGATGCATTGGCTTTTGTTAAATGAAGGCTTTTAGTATCTGGATACTTGGTTTTCTCAGATTAATCAGAATTTGGATTGGCTTTTGAATTTGAGGTGGAAAGCAGTTTGGTGGATGCAAAATTGAAGAATGTAGGCAAAGGAATGTCATAGGAGAAGCCAGTCAGTATAATTTACCGAGATCTTATACTATGCAGTGAAAATGTAATAGGTGGGTAAAAGACAGGAATATAGAGAATGGTGGAGGAAGTTTAGATGGAACCTCAGGGAACACTTAGAATAAGTTAAGGGTTGTAAAATATTTAGATTTATATAGTAATTTTCTTTCAAGAAATTTAAGGGAATTATGGCAATATAGACACAGGTCAAACTACTGCTTACATATTTTATATCATCAGGGATGACATAATGCCTGACATCAAGTAAGAATTCAATGAATGTCAGTGAGATAAATTTTTGAACCTGTATATTTTGGGGGAAAAAGTTTTGTTAGAGAAGGTGACTAGGAGTTGTAGAAGGATGGTAGAGAAAACCAAGACTGGTATCTGCATTAACATTTTAGCCTTCCTCAGAGCTGATCAGAGGATAAATCTGCCCTGGTAAAAAGATGAGTATGATATTGGTTCAAATGCAAACTATTAGCAGTAGCTCTAATCAGTTCAACTATCAAGGCAGCAGATCCCCAAACAGAAACTTGAGGTTCAGATCTGCTGTACCTCAGCAAGCTTTTTAAATGAATCTTAAATAGAGATAACTTTTCAAGACATGCCTCTCAGGCTGCCTTAAATCAAGACAACCACTCCTTCCCTTTGGTCTGTCATTTGAAAAAGAAACACTCTAAACATGCCATAGTGATTAACCCTAAAATAATACGGACAGTATTCTTTTCTGGCTGTAATGCTAAGAGGGCCCAACAGTGACTACATGAAGTGGTACACAGGAAAATGAAATGTAGGTGAAAGCAGAGAAGAGTAACAGCCCAGCTTACAATCCTTCGTTTAGTAAATATTTATCAAAAACCTACTATGTGTCAGTAAGTAGCTCTGTGGTGGGGAACACATTGGCATGTTTGGGAATAATAAGGACGATTTGCATCAGGTGTAACTCCCAATGCAATCCACCTGATGTAAATGATGAGTTGATGGGTGCTGACGAGTTGATGGGTGCAGCACAGCAACATGGCACAAGTATACATATGTAACAAACCTGCACGTTATGCACATGTAACTTAGAACTTAAAGTATAATAATAATAATAAAATAGAAAAAACAAAAATCTGCAGGAGTTAAATAAATAAATAAATAAATTTTTTTTAAAAAAAGGACGATTTGGCTTAGATCAATGAGAGATGGGAGGAGCATATGGTAGGAGGTAAGATCTGGAAGATGACTAGGGTCAGACCAGGAGGCTGCAAGCAGTTTGACTTTAGTCTAAGTGTGATGTCTCAATCCTGGAAGGTTTTGAGTAGAGCAGTGGTATAATCTGAATTTGTTTTGAAAAGCTCTGGCTGCTCTATAGAGAATGAACCACAGGAGGGCAGGAATGGAAGCAGGGACACTGGGGAGAAGACTATTGCACTCTTTGAGTAACAGTCGATGATGGCTTGCACAAGGCTTGTAGCAGTGGGATGAGTGACTGGATTTTGGAAATGTTTGTGTATAGAGATGGTAAGACTTGCTGATAGATCTGTTGCAGGGGACTGGGAAAGTTATTCAAGAATAACTTCTGGGTTTTTGGACTTTACAACTAAATCAAACAGAGAAATTTGGAAGGGGCAGGCTCTGGAGGGAGTTGTTGAGATTGTGGCTTTGGGCACATGCTTTGTAGACACACAATGGAGATGATAGCTATGTTGTTGGATATATAAGACTGGGGTGTCAGGGCTGGATATGTACATTTGGTAATCACTGGCACAGAGATGGTATTTGCATGAGGAGATTGGATGAGAGCCATGTATTGATAGAAAAGGAAATGGAACCCTGGGCTGAGTCCTGGGGCACCATGGCATTTAGGACTAGAAAGAGGAAAAGGAGACAGCAGAGAAGACTGAGAATTAGAGGCTGATTAAGAAGCAGAAAACTTATGAGGGTAGAGTGTTAAAACCATGTGAATGAGGCAGTGTGTGTGTCAAATGCTGCCAGCAAAGCTGCTATCAACCAATAAGATGAAGATTGAGAATTGATCACTGAGCTGAGCAAGATGGAAGCACTAATACATTGAAGTGTGTTGAGTAGACAGTGGGAGGTGAGAAAGTTGAGATGACTCTTTCAACTAGTTTGAGCTATAAAAGAAAGCAAAACAATGGGCAGTTGGTAAAAGTAGGGAAAATTCATCTGTTGCAACAGAAAGGAATGCAAAGTTTAAGAATACAGATGCCCCTGGAAATAAAATTGATATTGAAAATATGAGACCGTTATCTTAAGATTGCAAGAAAAAAATGAAAAACAATTTTACTTTTTTCCAAAAGCATGTATCACCATACTTGTGGCTTGATGGAAGGCCAAATTATGGACGAATGAAAACTACAATAGGATTTGTAAACTCTCACTTGGTGGAAATTTGTTTTCATGTTTTATGTTTACTTATAAGTTGTTTAAATCCATAATTTTTGTCTGTAGAAACACTTTCTAGTCAATTCTGTACAGAAAAATAAACAACATAAGAACATATAAAATGTTTTACATTGCTGTTTAGGCATCTACCTGAAACATAATTATACTTTGATTACTATCTCTTGTCTAGCATGTCTATGAGTATAAAAAATACAACAGTGGCAAATTCAGTCATAACAGGTGATTCTACAAATATTCTTATGTGCTGTTATGTAGTAGCATAAATAAATAAAACTCAGGTTGCTCTTCTCACTCTCTTCAGATTGCAGTATTCAGAGTTTCAATGCTGCATTTGCCTCTGTAACTGTGGAACAGCAAGTTAGCCATTCTATGACCATTTAAATATGCAAAATTGTTGACAAAGGACCCGTATTTTAAGAGCTTGGAATCCTCTTAATAAAGCAGTTTTAATACTCATTTTTCTAATATTTTCTATTATAGCAAAATGCACATAAAATATAACATTTTGCCGGGCGCGGTGTCTCAAGCCTGTAATCCCAGCACTTTGGGAGGCCGAGACGGGTGGATCACGAGGTCAGGAGATCGAGACCATCCTGGCTAACACGGTGAAACCCCGTCTCTACTAAAAATACAAAAAACTAGCCGGGCGAGGTGGCGGGCGCCTGTAGTCCCAGCTACTCGGGAGGCTGAGGCAGGAGAATGGCGTAAACCCAGGAGGCGGAGCTTGCAGTGAGCTGAGATCTGGCCACTGCACTCCAGCCTGGGC